>NC_133785.1:40814928-40847708 GCF_003597395.2 Chelonoidis abingdonii | reverse complement strand
GGCTGCATTGCCCCATCTCCCCCTCCCCCATAGCTGCATTGGCCATCTCCCTCCCCATGGCTGCATTGCCCCATCTCCCCCCCTCCCCTGCCCCATGGCTGCATTGGCCCATGTTCCCTTCCCCATGGCTGCATTCCCCATCTCCCCCACCCCGTGCCTGCATTGCCCCATCTCCCCCGCCCCATGGCTGCATTGCCCCATCTCCCCCTCCCCCATGGCTGCATTGGCCATCTCCCCCCCTCTCCCCCTCCCATGGCTTCATTGCCCATCTCCCCCTCCCCTGCCCCATGGCTGCATTGCCTCATCTGCACCTCCCCCATGGCTGCATTGGCCATCTTCCCCTCCCCTGCCCTGTGGCTGCATTGCCCATCTCCCCCTCCCCTGCCCCATGGCTGCATTGCCTATTTAATTTTAAAAACAGCAAAAAATTATCCACCTCCCTTTCCATGTCTTATAAAAAGTCTTGAAGTTTAAATCTCAGTGTGATAGAGATGTTTGCTTTGATCTGCTTAGCTCTTGGATGTCCAGGGGCCCCGGGCTGCTGGCCCCAGGCTGCCTGGGGTCCCTAGGGACAGCTCTGTCCGTTATTTGGGAATTTTTTCCCGAGAACCCCCTGTAACATTTCGTGAACCCCCAGGGATTCACGAACCCCAGTTTGGGAACCACTGCCCCTAGCTGAAGGGCTGTGTAAATCTGTGGGCTCCAGGAGTGTGATACAACGGCGCAATTCAGGAGCTCCATGCTTGGTTCCTGCATTTGTAGCCCTGATACCTCAGGAGCAACCAAGACAGCTGCTCAGTGGTGTGGAGGCCACGGAGCCCCTACGGAAGAAGCCCTGAAGAAACTGGGTCTGCTGAAGAGAAACCAAAGCCGTCCCAGCAGGCTAGGCCACCAGCGAGCTGGCGTGCGGAGCAGCGAGGCAGGTCAGCGCTTTGGCCCACCCTGTGCAGCCCCCGACTGTGCGTAAGGTGAATGCCGCAGGACAGGCGCGCCCTCCGTCAGATCTGATTACCAGGCAGCTTGAAAGAAACTTGCACTCAGCCAACTGTGATCTGAAAACACTGACGCTTTCATGTATCAGCCACTCAACGGTCTCCTGCTGCCCTCTCCTGGAGACTTCTCTCCTGCGTGGGGCCAGAGCCACCCTGCGACCCTGGGTACACCGCCCAGCCCGTGGCAATGAGCCTCCTACCCCCACACATCAGAGCCTGAGCCGCAGCCTCCAAGTCCCACCTGCACGGCATGGTTCAGAGTGGTAGCCCCAGCCCTGCCGATCCGAGTCTCTCGGCCAGGGCTAGGAGCCCAGAGGCACTGCCACAGGCCATGTAGCCAAGGGCAGGCCCCGCACAGACCCAGAGCCAGCTCTGCGCCCCCCCCACCTCCATCAGGGCTGAGACGACGCTGAAGCAAGGTTCATTTCCCGGCTCCTCGAAGCTTTGAGCTAGGGCTGTCATTTCCGCCAGAGCAGCTCTGCCCTGCTCTCCGCCCTGCAGCCCGCTGAGGAACCGTTCTCGCTAGGCACCCTCTCACGGTCCATCTCTCTCTGAGCATCTCTCACTAATCGGCCTGCATTGAAAGGCGTGAAGGCAGGATCATCCTCTGAAAGCTGAAGCTCTGCAATTCCCCTCGCCTCCAAGACCAGGAACGCCAGCCCTGAGACCTGTAAAGACAGCAGCACCCTGTGGAAGATCTGTATAGAAACCAGGACTGACCCTCTCAGGAGCAGGCCCTGATGGTTCCTGGACAGGAGACGCTCTGACTGCACCAGGAATAGCATGAGTAACGGTGCATGGGCTGGGCCCTAGGGACATGCTCCATGTATGGCCTGACCTGCCTCGCCTCGTGGCCTGGGCCTCCCTGCCCAGCCCCGCTGCAGGCACCTGGGTACATCTCCCTGTGCTGCCTCACCCTGCTTCCCAGGGCCAGCTCCGCCAGTCATAGAATCATCGAATATCAGGATTGGAAGGGACCTCAGGAGGTGTCTAGTCCAACCCCCTGCTCAGAGCAGGACCAACCCCAACTAAATCATCCCAGCCAGGGCTTTGTCAAGCCTGACCTTAAACACCTCTAAGGAAGGAGATTCCACCACCTCCCTAGGGAACCCATCCCAGTGCTTCACCACCCTCCTAGTGAAAAAGTTTTTTCCTAATATCCTAACTTACTCCCCCACTGCAACGTGAGGACCATTGCTCTTGTTCTTGTATTCAGGCACCACTGAGAAACAGTCTAGATCCATCCTTATTGAACCACCTTTCCGTAGCTGAAGCAGCTCTCACATCTCCCCCTCAATTCTTCTCTTCGCAGGACTCAACAATCCCAGTTCCTCAGCTTCTCAAAGTCTGTGCTCCAGCCCTAAGCATTTTTGTTGCCTCGTGGACTTTTTCGTTTTTTCACACATCCATGCCAGTCACTGCAGGCAGAGAGTGGGAGGGGGCTGCGGGAGAGGGAGGAGCGAGACGGCGGGTCTGCAGGAGGCTGGAGGGGGGCGGGGCGGTTAGAGCGAGGAAAGGAGACAGGAGGGCTGGGGGCAGCTGGAGCAGAGGAGAGGGTTGGGCTGGGGCAGAGGGGAGGAAGGAGACAGGGGGCTGGGGGCAGCTGGAGGCAGAGGGGGAGGGGGGCTGAGGGAGGAAGAGAGGTGGGGGGTCTAGGGGCAGAGACAGCATCAGTTAACCCAAATGGTAACACCTGCAACTCCAGAAGTCCCAAATCAGCAAGGCAGACTGATTTTTTCTCTGCTTCCCCGACTTGGGGGATCTGCCAATACCCCTGCCCCATCACCACGCTCCCACACTCTATGCTGGGACAAGCTGCGGCCCTTCAGCACTGAATTCGTGGACCAATGTGTCAGTCAGACCCAGCTTACTGAAAAAGAGCTGCTGGTGACATTGCATTAACCCTTTGCGCATTAGTGTGGTATGGCCAGGCCATGGGGTCACCAGCGCAAGGAGTGACTGACTTCCAGCCCTCCACAGCGCAGCGCAGCATCTTCCTGGCAGCCTGAGGACTGGGATTGGCCTTTAACCGCATTCTGTGCACTTTGAGACGCAGCCTTGCTGTGGTAGGTACTGTCCATAACCCTTTCTGCAGTCCCGGCAGGCCCGTCCCATGAACTCTGCATTCTGTGCCTGTTCCCAGGGCTCCCTGGGAATGGTGCTTCGCAGGTGTTTCGCTCACACCAATCTTTCTGTGCCACCTGGCTCTCTGGGACGTGGCCCTAAAGCACTTCACATATTCAGCCACTGATTCTCCTTCTGCTTTAGGGCCACCTCCCTGGAGTCGTTAATAAGCTCCAGAGGACTCCACTGTGATATTATCTGGTTAAAATAGGACCATATGGATCATTGTTGCAACCAATGTTATATATTTGCAACAAATTTTGTACAAAATGTGGCATGTAAGATGTCTATGGAGAAGTTATGATTATGCTATCTGTATCATTTTCGTATTTCAGGTTATGAATATTGGCTCCAAACCTGGATTTCAAATGTCTGCTGCTGCGGTAACCCCCACAGGATAGTTAGACAGCACATCTTGGAGGCACTATTCAAATTAAGAGGCTCATCAAGAAACACTTAACTGACAATGGACCATAGGAGATGCCCATCTACACTGAATGGACTGTCCTGCAAGTGCTGTTTGGGGTATAGTTAATGGTTTCTACTGTGTCCAAACCTTCATGTGTGGACATGTGACCTACCCATACAACTCCAAACACTATCTTATCAGTTGTAATTTTCACTAGCTGTGCTGAGGGCTTTGTTTGAAACAATGGGTTTTCCTCCAGATGACTGAAGATATAAAAGGCTCTGGAAACTCCTCCATTTTGCCTCTTTTCTGCTCCAATCTCTGGACTATGAACCTATATTAATGGAAGCATTTTAACCAAGGAATTGAGAACCTTCCAGTGATTTGAAAGCAGCCAGAGACTTGACTTAGGTCAGCAGTTTATTCCATCACTGCTACAAGCCTGAACCAAGAACTTCGCAATTATTATATATATTTGATCCCTTTAACCAATTTTAACTCTCATCTTTCTTTCTTTCCATGAATAAACCTTTAGATTCTAAAGAATTGGCATCAGCGTGATTTTTGGGTAAGATCTAAGTTGAAATATTGACCTGGGTGTGTAGCTGGTCCTTTGTGATCAGAAGAACCTTTTAGTTGAAGAGATTGCTTGTAAAGAACCACTCGTCTCTGAATCCAGTGTTTTTGGCGGTAAAACAAGGACTGGGATGCCTAGGGAAACTACTTTTCTGACTGCTTGTTAGCCAGTATGGTGAAACAGACGTTTACATTTGTGGCTGGCTTGGTGTATCCTATGGGGGACTGACCACCACTCTTGGGGTGTTTCTGCCCTGTTTCTCAGCAGTTTGCAATTGTTTTACTCCACACATAGACTCGTAGAACTTGAAGGGACCTCAGGAGGTCTCTAGTCCAGTCCCTTGCACTCAAGAAAGGGCGAAGTATTACCTAGACCAGGCCTGCACAACATGCGGCCCGTGGGGGTGAGTAGGTGGTCTCACTGTGCGACCCATGGGGGTTGAGTAGGCAAGCGACAGGTGAGGGAGGGGGGCTGAAGAGGCGAGTTAGTGGTGGGGGGTGAGGAGGCAAGCCAGGGAGGGGTGGGGGGCTGAGGAGGCGAGCGGCAGGGCAGTGGCGGGGCGCAGGTGGTTGGCGGCGGGAAGGGGGGCTGAGGAGGCGAGTGGGCAGGCGGGCAGTGGCAGGGGCTGATTAGGCGATCCGGAGGGGTGCGGGGAGTTGACAAGGCAAGTGAGCAGGCACTGGGGGTGGGAGGGCAGGTGAGGCCAGGGAGTGGGGGCTGAGGAGGCGAGCGCGGCGGCAGTGGCAGGGGCTGTGGAGGCAAGCAAGGAGTCAGTGGCTGACGTGTTCTACTGATCTGGTCTGGCTCCCAGCCCCTCTCCAAGGGTTGCAGCTGTCTGGAGGTGCTGCCTTCCACGCCTTCCTCAGTCACACCTCATTCATTCAACAGGGCCATTGATTACAAAGTGCGGGGGGGGGGAGATCTTATTCTACGTCTAGTAAAAAGATATTTTTCTTTTACCTTAATTATAGTACCTTGGGGCTGGCTATTACATATTACCAAGGTTCAATACTACTGTTATGCTGGGGCAGCGCTGGGGAAGGAGGGTTTATTTCCGTGGGGTGGGCGGTGCTGAAGGGGAGTATTTCAGGGGGGCTGGGCAGTGCTGGGGGGGTGTTGTGTTTTGGGTGGGGAGTTTGGCAGCGCTGGGGGTCGGGGTCGGTGGGGGTGTTGGCCCTCAGCTGTTTTCTTTGGAGTAATATGGCCCTCGCTGTTTTACGAGTTGTGCAGGCCTGACCTAGACCATCCTGGATGTTCTCCATTACTCACAAAAGTAGCTGGTACACGAAGGCTGACCCATAATCTGATGGGATTTCTTTCGGAAAGCCCAGCTGCTGAATATGGAGAACAATGAATCTGCAATTGTTCTGGCCTCCACAGGCTCAGTGGTTCGAGCATTGGCCTGCTAAACCCAGGGTTGTGAGTTTAATCCTTGAGGGGACCATTTGGGGATCTAGGGCAAAAATCTGTCTAGGGATTGGTCCTGCTTTGAGCAGGGGGTGGGACTAGATGACCTCTTGAGGTCCCTTCCAACCCTGATATCCTATGATTGATTTGATAAAGCTGTGATGGGATCCTCGGGGTGCAGCCTGGGACTGCGGGACCGCTGTGCCCCCTTAACTCTCTCCAGCCTGGGCTGTCTCTCACAATGCCTTGCTAGTGACAAGCAGCAAGCCCCTCCAGGCCCTGTTACCACTCAGTACAACAGCATGTGGAGCCCCACACCCAGCTACATTGCATGAATGCTCCCAGAGCCACTCCTGAATCACACATGGAAAGGCACCAGCCAAATCCCCCCAGCTCCCAGCACTGTACCCCAAGAATATACCATCTTGCACTGCTCAAGATGGGCAGTTCCAATTTATTAATTGGTTCGCCATTTCATTAATGGAAAATGGACAGACGCCAGCCTTTAAAAAACCTGAGCAGATTTACCAAACTTCAGGCAAACTCACTGGTAAAGATAAACAGTCAAATTTATTGACTACAAAAGATAGCTTTTAAGTGATTATAAGCGATAGGCAAAAAGTCAGTCAGTTACCAAAATAAAATATAAGCACACAGTCTAAACTCTCACCCCTATTAGATGGGGCAACATCTAGATGAAGCAGTTTCTCACCCCACTGGATCTTACAGTCCTTAATATACAGGTTTGTCCCTTAAACCTGGGCCAGCCTCCTCTGCTGGAGTCTTCAGTCATCTGAGTGTCTTGGTTGCTTGCAGCATAGGTGGGGGCAGGAGACAGGAAAAGCCTGGGGCCCCTGTGCTCTGTTTTATACCCTCAGTCCCCTGTGCTGCACAACACAAGTCCAGGCATGTCTGGGGGTATTGCTGAGTGTCCAGGCAAAGTTGAGTAATTCCCCTGCTGTGGCCTCATGCAGGTGAGTCATCGCATTGTAGCTCCCTTGCTGGACAATGGCTGGTGGTCTGTTCAACACCCTCCCAAGCGGGTGGTTCTCTCCCATGTCATTGTCTCTGGAGAGCCAGTATCTGGGCACCTCCCAAACCCACAGCATATTTTCGTGAAAACCATACCGCATAATTCTTATAATTTCATATGCATTGATGATACACATCTATGGATAGAACAGGGGTCGGCAACCTATGGCACGCGTGCCAAAGACGGCACATGAGCCAATTTTTAATGGCATGCTGGAGCCTCCCGGGACTTCAGCATGCCATTAAAAATCCTGCCAGCCTGGCCTGCTCTCCTCTGCTCCCCCCGCGGGGGCAGGGAGCAGAAGCATAGCCGTGCGCACGGGGTGGGCAAATGGCCCCACTCTCCTGGCACGGCAAGCCGCGGGGTCCGCACTCCCGGGTTGGAACGCTGGGCTGAGCGCAGCAAGCTGGCTGGACCCTCCTCCGCCTTCTCCCCTCCCCTGGAGCCCGGCTGCCGTGTGCAGGGCTCTGGGGGTTGGGGCTGAGCGCTCCCGAGGGCCGCGTGTGGCTCCGCGGGGAGGCAGACATGCTCCCTGCTCAACTGGAGCCATGCCGCCCTGCGCGCAGCGCTCTGAGGGCTGGGGCTGTGGTCTCCCACGGGCCAGTGTGTCTGGCTCTGCGTGGAGCCTCAAGGTAAAGGGCCCAAGACTGGGGGGGTTGGATAAGGGGTGGGGGCTGTCAGGGGACAGGGAGCAGGGTGGGTTGGTGTTGGATGTGGGGGTGGGATCCCAAGGGGTTGCTAGGGGTGGGGGTCTCTGGAGGGGGTGAGGTCAGGGGAGCTGGGGGTTGGATGGGCATGGGAGTCCGGGGTCTGTTAGGGGGTGGCGGTGGTCAGGGGAGAAGGAAGCTGGGGAGGTGTATGAGTTGGGATTTCTGGGGGTCTGTCAGGAGCAGGGTTGTGGAAGGGTTGGGCAGGCAAGAGAGTGAGGCGGGGATGGATGGGTCGGAGTTCTGGGGTCCTGACAGGGGGGCGGGGTAGGCAGTGGATATGGGGCCAGTAAAAAGGCGAGATCAGTGGGTCTGTGTTACGGCGGAATTGGGGTGTGGATAGGGCAGGGCAGCAAGGGGCAGGTGGGGTAGGGTCCAGTCCCAGGGACAAGAACAGGGAGGGTTTAGATAGGGATGGTGTCCATGGGGGCAGTTGGGGGCAGAGGTCCCAGAAGGGGGTAGTCAGGGACAAGGAGCAGCAAGGTTGGGAGTTTCTAAGGGGGCAGTATGAGACATCAGACGATGCAGTTCGCGCTCTCCACACATCAGGCATCCTAGGCCGCAGATCGGCCCAGTTCCCCCGGTAGACCGCCAACCACCGCGCGGCATCAAGCCCTCAGACTCATCCGCCATCCGCGCACCCAGCCCTCACCCTGAGCCCTGACCCCCCCACACACACAGCCCCACACCACGCCCTCTGCCCTGAGCCCTGTACCTCCCTCATACACACCCAGCCCTCTGCTTGACTCCTTCACCCCGCCCCCACACACACAACCTTAGCCCTGACTCTGGCACCCCCACCCATACCTAGCCCCCCCTTTGCCCCGACTCCAGCCCGCCCCCAGCCCTCTGGGTCCTGGCCCCGCACAGCCTGCTGCTGATCTGGGGTTCTGACTGATGGACCCTTGCCAGCCGGGGTCCCGGCCACAGGCCCCGCTCAGCCCGCTGCCAGCCTAGGTGAACAGAACCCCAGACCAGCAGCGGGCTGAGTGGGCCGGCAGCGTAAGATCAACATTTTAATTTAATTTTAAATGAAGCTTCTTAAACATTTTGAAAACCTTGTTTATCTTACAATACAACACTAGTTTAGTTATATAATATATAGACATAGAGAGAGACCTTCTAAAAATGTTAAAATGTATGATCGGCACACGAAACCTTAAATGAGAGTGAATAAATGAAGACTCGGCACAGCACTTCTGAAAGGTTGCCGACCCCTGGGATAGAAAAATGACTTTCAGCAGATCATAACCTTTCCCCTGATACCTCACAGGCCTGCTTTATAGGCAAGGTCACAATTATATGTAAATGAGGGCTATGGGGGTTACAGGGTTCTCCCACAAGGTACAGAATGTCCCAACTGCTTCCAGAAATCTGGTGGCAAAACGCACCTCCACCAATATAGATCTTTTCCCTTTTCAGGAAGGCCTGGATCATGGCCTGATGATAGCCCTGGCAACCCAAGAAACACATCACTGACTCCTGGTAACGGCTGTATGGGGCTTCAGAGAGACCTGCACTGATTTTTTGCTTTTGCCACATGTCCCAAGTAAGTTGGGCAGCGTTCCTGCACTTTGGGCTGGATGTTTGGCCAAGACTGGATTTCCTTAGTCCCTCATGTGCTCTCTGCATTCCCAGGGAGCAGCAAACGGGCAATCGTGGCCAACCAGAAGCTACACACGAGGCTTTGAGGGCACTATTAGTTGTCTGTTGGGTTCCCCTGGACACCTGTTTTTCCCCAACCTGGACATCCCTGACCATTCTGTCCCCTTCGATACAGGGCCTCCCCCTATTTTCTCTCTCTGGGCCTCACCAAGGATGTTCTCAGTCCCTTACTTTGTCCAAGGAGGCAGCTGCACTTTGCTCGCCTGCAAACTCCACCTGACTTCTGCCCACTGAGAGCCCCTCACGTGAAGGGGCTGCTGCCTCGTCCTGCTCCCTGGGGTATATCAGACTCTCTGGTACTGAGGGTGCTGAGATCTCCCCTCACCCTCTCCAGGGTTTAGTCTGAGGACATTCTGCGCTATTTCCAGCCCAAGGCACTGATCTCAGATCATTCCCCAGCAACATGGCTGCAGAGACGTTAGTGGGAACTCCCGCCTTCAAAGGACCTTTGCACCCTTCCCACTCTAGCTCTGAGTGAGCGGAAGCACCGTGGTACCTCCCGATAGCCCAGCATGGGGTGCCGGGGTCAGAGTGCACCGAGGGCAGGGCCGGCTTTAGGCCGATTTGCCCGATTCCCAGGAATCGGGCCCCCCGCATAAGAGGGCCCCATGCCTTAGACACTTTTTTTTTTTTAAACTTATCCCGGGTCCCTGGCTGCGATCTGCTCCGGGGTCTTCAGTGGTCCCGCTCCCTTGAGCGAAGTGCGGGCGGGAGCGTGGCAAGCCCCGCGGCCCCGGCTGGAGCCCCGGCTGGAACGCTGCAAGCCCTGTGGCCCCACTCTCCCGCCTGGAGCTCCGGCTGGAGTGTGGCAAGCCTCGCGGCCCCGCTTTTCCGGCTGGAGCTCCGGCCGGAGCACGGCTCTCCTGGCTGGAGCTCCGGGCCCTTTAAATAGCCTCCAGAGCCCTGGGGTAGTGAGGGGCTCCAGGGGCTATTTAAAGGGCCAGGGCTCCAGCTGCCTCTGCCTGCCCCGTCCTTTAAATAGCCGCCAGAGCCCCGCCACCCCCATGCATTCCCCAGGGCTCCCGCGGCTATTTAAAAGGTCCAGGGTGGGGTAGAAGCTGGGGAGCCCCGGGCCCTATAAATAGCCCCCAAAGCCCTGGGATAGCAGGGAGCTTGGGGGCTACTTAAAGGGCTGAGGCTCCAACTGCCTCTGCTGCACCCCCTGCCCTGCCCACACCAGCCCTGTCCCCCCTGCCTGCAGCCAGCTCTGCACCCCCTGCTCACAGCCAGTCCCTGCCAAACCCCCTGCCCTGTCTCCAGTCAACCCCTGCCACACACCCCTGTGGCCCTGCCCAAAGCCAGCCAGCCCCACACACACTGCTGCCCGCACCAGCCCTGCACCCTCGCTCCAGTCAACCTCTGCGCACCCACCGCCGAAGCCAGCCAGTCCCGCACTCCTGTCCCATGCCCTGCCATCCCCTGCTGCATCCCCTGCGCCGCTGCCTGAACCACCACCGCACACACCTCCATGTTTCAGTGAGCCCTGCCCCCTTGCCCGCCAGCCAGCCCCATGTCGCACTGCTGCCCCTCAGTTCCAGGACAGTAACCTGGAACCCTCTGCCCCTCTGAGGTTGGCAGCAACAAGGGCCGGGTTCACAGTATAACAGGGGTTCCGTTTAGTAAGGCAATTATAACCGGCTCGAGCCCCCACCCAGTTGACCTGGGACGACTTACAATAGCACACTCTCTGGGTGGCCTCTAGAGGCAATACTATCCCCTCCGCAAGCACGGAGTCTGAGCTGTAGCGAAAATCTTTTTTAAATAAAGGAAGGAATTCAATGCGACATCCCCTTTTGGAGAAAACACAACAAACAGAGTTTATAAGAACACAACATAAACAAAAAACCACAGCCAAAGTACCATTGGGCAATGTTCCTTTTCCCTTAGGGATTAAAACTATGTCCAATCACTCCAAAGTCCACATAACCCAAAAGTCTCTGGTCAGTGGCCACCTCCAGATTCAACGAGTCTATCTGTAGAGGTCCCTCCCCCCCCAGCCTGGGTGAAGGGCACCCTTACGTGGTCCAGCGCCAACTGCCGGCTCTCCATGGGTTCTGCTTCCGCCTTCTCCAATGAACTGCTCCTCTTACCAGCCGCTCCCACTCTGCTCCCTCCAGCCGTCCGCACATAACTGTCCGCTTCACCAGCTGCCTCCATGAGCTGCTCCAGTTGTCCCAAGCAAACTGCTCGCTCCGCTCGCTCCGTGGGCAACCGTCCAACCCGTCTCCATCAGCTACTCCAGCTTACTGCTCAGCCACTTCCGCTCCACCATGCTGTCCCCGTGGTCCTCTCCAGGCCATCTCCACCAAACTGCTCCATCGCGCCAGTTGCTCTGTTCTGCAGTATATGCTTCAGCTCCCCCACTAGTTAGCAAAGTACTCAGTGCTCCCAGCCTCAGTAATTTCAGCTCTTTCGTAGTTCAACCTATGATCTCAGCACAATAAGTAGGGGAGCCCCAGTGCTAGTGCACGCATTAGCCGCCATAAGTGAGTTCAGCTCAGTAACCTGTATTTAGATTCTTGTAGGGAATAAAAATCACCTCGACATTCCACAAGTGAGAGATAGGAGGGGGGAACTGGTGCATCTGGCTCCACAAAGGAAAGACTGCAACCACCAGGCAACAGAATACCTGTCCCCCCAACCTCTTTCCTCTTCACTGGGTTTTGGAACCATGTCCCTTGTCTAGCAAGTACTAGCAAGTACCACCCAACTGAGGTTGAGTCATCTCTGTCACAAAGCAGTCCCACAGCTCCCCATTCACACAATCAAGGTGACAAACTTTTTTTCTTTCCTCCTGCCCCAATAACAAAGAAATTGGGGATCCCAGAGCTGTTAAAATCACCATCCCAAGCTGCTGTGGGGTTATGCTAAGTGGGGGGGTGGATACCAATGCAAATCTTTCCACACCCTTTGAAATTCTTGGAATTCTTTCCACACTCCCTACAATTCACCATCAGATGTCAGGGTAGCGCTCATCCTGACTCTGCTTACACCCGCACACCTGCTTCGGGGGCAGGGAGCAGTGGGGACCCACACCTGTGAAATGGCAGTCATTAATAACCAATCAACAGCATATATGATGCAATGTACATAACATATCATTGTATTATTTATATAGTTATGGAAAGTACACAATACATGAAAGAAATGAAAGGCTTTTTTTCCACTTTTTTTTTTAAGGCATCCCTGCCAGGGCCCCTCAGAAAATGTTCAAATTGGGCCCCACACTTCCTAAAGCCGGTCCTGACCAAGGGGTTGTGCTCATGTTTGTCACATGCCAGACCCGTATGTGTTCCTGCGCCTTATCCTGCAGCCTAGCCGAGACAGGGTCCCACTGGCGCAGGGTCTGGTTGTTGCTCTCGGAACTGTTGTAGAGCTCTGGGGAGCTGGTAATTATGCTAATTTTATATTTTTTCTAAGCAGCTCACGATATGCACAGTGACTTGGAGTTACATGGTGTCCCGGGGTTCACTCACCAGACTGGCTCCCCCGCTGGTTATCTCAGGGGATTAGCTTGGCTAGCCAGTGTGCCCTCTCCTGGTGGTACCTTGCCACCACTGTCACCACGTGCAGACCCGCCTCAGTCCAAGTACTGCAGCATCCTCTCCCTGCCTCGGCCCTCCAGCTGTGTCACTGTCCGTGTTCCCCCTTCCGAGGGACGGAGCATCGCACTTCTAGTCCAGCCACTTCCCCGTGGCGAGCGGGAGGGACCCTACCAGCCCAGGGAGCCTGTGGGGCGCAGCCTCCTGCTCACCTCTTTTTCCTCTGTCTCTGCTGCTTCAACTTCCGCTGGTGCTGGTAGGTGCTTGACCCCCCTCTGCCCCTGGCCCTGCCTCTTCCACACCTCCTCCCCTAAGCGTGCCATGTGCCTGCTCCTCCCAGAGCTTGTCACGCCATGAAACAGCTGTCTTGCAGCAGCAGGCGTTGGGAGGTAGGCGGAGAAGCAGGAACATGGCGCACTCAGGGGAGGAGGTGGAGCCCCAGAGCTCCCACCGAGTTGGCACCTATGCCATCTTCGCCCTCTTGTCAGGGCCTCCAGCAGTCATCCAGGAGCTCCCCCACTCCCTGCTTGCAGCTGCTGTGTCTAAGGTACTGCCCTCTTGCAGCCTGCTAGGACCCCCGTCTTCTCCGCTTGGGACCCCAGCAACAGCAGGGCCTGCTCTGCCCTGTCCCTGCAGCTCCCTTTTATGTCAGCCTACTGGGTCCTGATTGGCTGCTCTGTTCAGCCTCTCTCTGATTGGCTGCTCCTTGCACAGCCTCCCTAGGCAGCTTTTAACCCTTTGCTTTCCAGTGTGGGGTGAACACCCCATCACACATTGTTATACCATTGATCACATAGGAACAGCTATTTCATAAGGGAGGCGGAGTTTGGGGGAGTTCAGAACTGACTATTCAGTTGGACAGTGGAACTAAAATTGATGTAGAAATTTGTTTTGGAAGGTGAAATAAACTGAAGGGAGGCTTTAGGAAGTGCAGAAGTTTTCACCAGCAGGACTAGTTTCCACCAAAAGCTTGACTGAGATTTGAGACTGACAGCGATGAACTTGTGGAGACTGCCAATAACGCAAGTGTTGGGGCTGGATGCTCCAGCTTGTTACTAGGGAGGCTGGGGAGACGTTGCATTTACAACGGGGGTACAGGGAGAATGTCAGAAGTCGTTTACCTGGGCCCTGCCCCCTCCTGCACTGTGCTGCTGCGGGAAGGAAAGGAGGCAGTGTTGGTGGCAGCAGCACAGTGCCGCGTGCTCCGGAAAGACCAAGCCACAGGGAGGCTGGGGTACGATGGGCTTTTTGTTCTAAGTGGAATAAGACTCCAGATGTAAAGTGTCCCTGTGTGGGAGTGTAATGTGAGCATCTGCCAGGTGTTCTCCAGGGAGCAGGTGGAGAGATCCCCAGGGCTCTGTAGGATGTGCAACAACTCCTCAGTGCAGGAGTGAGAGATTTGGAGGGCTTCAGTGGTCATTTGGTCTCCCTGGGAATCCCTCGGCCTGGAGCCAGGATGCCCTCTTGTGGCATGGCTTCAGCAGGGCGTCCAGTGACTAGCTGTGCCAGCCCTCGTGTCCCAGGGAGGGTGAGATCCCAGACCAGGCCATCACCATTAGGGCTCAGACGTGAGGAGTTGTAGAAATGCTGGGGATTAGGCCTCTCTGCCCCAGAGAATGGGTCAAGTGAGAGTTTTCTGTAAGACGCGGCGAATCCTGGGTGCACTCAGCTCCCCTCGGCGCTTTGCGTTTGCAGGCGTCTCACACTGCTCCTAGAACAGCATCGGGGGCAGTCTGGGAGCAGTGCCTAGGTTCACTGACATCACCCCAACTCAACACAGCATCTAGCAAGAGCAGGAGCCGCTGTGAGCACTGAACAGCGCCCGGCAGGGGCCATGTGACCTGAGCTGGGGAGGGACGGTGTCAGGGGCTGTCCTTTGGAGGGGCACAGGAGCTGCCAGCAGAGGTGGCAAAGGGGAGCAGGATGGAGCCCTTCACAGCTTGACTGATGCCACTGGCATGGCCAGGGTCAGCTGTGGCATAAGCCCTGACTCTGTGGGCTGCCTGAAGGACAGTCAGGTTCCGTAGCCTAGCAACTGGTCAATGTTCCCTTGCTCTGAGAAGGCTCCTGCGGGACCATGTCTCCCGGCAGGGGCCCATGGGGGAGGAGAAGTCTGGCTGGGCTGGATTCCCTGCAGGGAGCCGTGGAGAGAGACAGGGATCGCTGGTGCCAACAGCCAGTCTCAGAGCCTGGAAGGCCATGGGCCTGCCCCGCTGGAAGGGTGGGGTCCCTGGGGCTGGCCCACTAATGGGGTCACTCCCCCAGACACAGGCTGGAACGTAGCCCAGACTCTGCCAGAGGATCTTTGCCCTTAGGATTGGGTGCAGACACTGTTAGGAATCCAAAGAGAAGAAGGAGTCCTTGTGGCACCTTAGAGACTAACACATTTATTTGGGCATAAGATACATTTGTTAGTCTCTAAGGTGCCACAAGGACTCCTCGTTCTTTTTGCTGATACAGGCTAATACGGCTACCCCTCTGGAACCTGTTAGGAATCCAGGAGTCAGCACTCAGATCCTTTGTGATGACCGTGGCCTCTCTTCTCTGCTAGCTTTGATGGTGGAGATGGAGAGCCTGGACCTGCCGTAGGTGAGCGTTAGGGTTCTGTAGCGTATTGGTGTCATGGTGTGTGGGGGGAGTCAGGGCCTGCACCCCCCACTCCCTGCGATTCCCCAGGACTGTCAGCCAGCCAGTAACACAGGAGGGTTATTAGCCAACAGGAGCACAGTCCCAAGCAGGGCTTGTAGGTACAACCAGGACCTCTCAGCCGGGTCCCTCTGGGGTTCAGGGAGCTTAGACCCCAGACTTGGGGTTCCCTGCATCTTCCCAGCCAGCCCAAAACTGAAACCAAAAACCCCCTCCAGCAAGCTCTCTTCCTTTGTCCAGTTTCCTGGGCAAAGGTGTCGACTCGCCACACCCCGTGCCTGGCTCATGTTACAGGTTCAGGTACCATCCCTCAGCTAAAGTCACCCCCTGCTCCCCCATCCCCCATGCAGACAGCCCCAGTAAAACTAAACGACACTCCCAGGTCAGTCCACCCCGCTCCCCACTGTGTCACAATTGGTATTGCCAATCTGCCTGGGAGGTGAGAATGGCCAATAATTTACATGGTTCCTCCAGTGCTTCTGATGGGCCAAGGGCAGCGTGGCTGCTAGCCGGGCTTGGAACTCAGGAGACTTGAAGCGGTTAGTGGTACTGGAGCCTGTGTTACCACCTCAGCTGGAGAGGAGGAAGATCCAGAATGCACCATGCCACTCGCTGGCAACCCCGAGCATGCAGAGGCTGCCTGAGCTGTATTCAGCACTTGAAGCTGGATGACTTTGCTGCACCAAGCAGATGATGTGGCAGCAGTAGCAGTTTCAGCAGCTGGGGCGGAAGTGGGATGAGGACAAGGAAGAAGAGGAGGACTCCCAGCCACTGACAAAAGAGCAGCGCCGTTTCTGAGCTCGGGAACCTGGAGTTGACTGGTGGGAAAGAATCACTCCGTGGACCTGCGATGCCCAACAGTGGCACGAGAATTTCAAGGTGGCACAGGCAAACTTTTTGGAGCTCTGTGCCAAGCTAGCCCCGGTGCTGCAGCAGCAGTGTGCCGACACGCGCTGCCTCAGAGCCGCAGAGAAGAGAGTCACGTTGGCCCTCTGGGAGCTGGCACCCCAGAGTGCTATCAGTTGTAACGATGCTGCCTTTGCTTGGACACTTCTGAGAGTATCAGTTTAGGGCAAATTGCTCAGAGCAGGGCGGTCACAGCCCCAGGCAGGTGGTTCTCCACCTCTAAGGCACCAAACCATCCACTCAGAGAGGACTCTGGTCTCACCCCACTGACCAACCACAAGTCACACAAGCAATTCCCTTAGACACTCCCATTTCCCAGTATCACCCCCAGTCCCACCCGTCCTGGGGATGAACGGTTATGAAAACCAACACCCCTGTAAAAGGAAAAGGTTCTCTCGATCCCAAAGGACCAAGCCCCAGACCCAGGTCAATATACACATCAGATCTTACCCACAAATCACGCTGTTGCCAGTCCTTTAGAATCTAAAGGTTTATTCATAAAAAGAAAGAAATATAGATAAGAGCTAGAATTGGTTAAATGGAATCAATTCCATACAGCAGGGGCAGGCAACCTATGGCATGTGGGCCGAAGGCGGCACACAAGCTGATTTTCAGTGGCCCTCACACTGCCTGGGTCTGGCCACTGCCGAAGGGCCCGCAGTTATAATTAAAATGAAGCTTCTTGAACTTTAAAAACCTATATTCACTTTACATACAACAATAGTTAAGTTTACATATAGACTTATAGAAAGAGCCTTCTAAAAATGTTAAAATTATGACTGCGGAAACGTGAAACCTTAAATCAGAGTGACTAAATGAAGACTCGGCACACCACTTCTGAAAGTTTGCTGACCCCTGACATACAGTAATGGCAAAGTTCTTGGTTCAGGCTTGTAGCAGTGATGGAGTAAACTGCAGGTTTAAATCAAGTCTCTGGAACATCCCCAGCTGGGATGTGTCATCAGCCCTTTGTTCAGAGCTTCAGTTTGTAGCAAAGTTCCTCCAGAGGTTAGAAGCAGGATTGAAGACAAAGTGGAGGGATTTCCAGGGGCCTTTTATATTCTCTGCCCTGTGGAAGGGCACCTCTTTGTTCTTACTGTGGAACATCACAGCAGCAAGATGCAGCTTGAAGTCACATGGGCAAGTCACATGTCCATGCATGAGTCAGTTTGCAGGTAGCAGCCATGGCTCACATGCTACCTTTAATGTTCCCAGGAAGACTTCTCATGTGGATTGGAGTCTCCCAAGGTCCATTGTCAGTTAAATGTTTCTTGATTGGACATGTAGTGAGAATAGTCCTGTCTCAAGAAGCTGACCAAATGCTTCACTGAGGCCACTTAGAATTAAAATACAGTGAGATACAAGTACGTAGCCAATTGTGACGGAGCAGGGAGCGGGGTGGGTTTGACCTGGGAATGTGGCCGGGGAGTTACAGTGGGGATGGGAAGGAAGCTACCTGAGCTGTAAACTGAGCCAGGAGGGGGGTGGGGAGAAAGCTGCTGGAGGGATTTTTTAGGGTCAATTTTGGGCTGGGTGGTGCAATGCAGGGAACCTCAAGCTAGGGTCTAAGCTCCCTGAAGCCCCCAGAAGGACTTGATTGAGGGGTTCTGGTTGTACCTACAAGCCCTGCTTGGGACTGTGTTCCTGTCGTCTAATAAACCTTCTGTTTTACTGGCTGGCTGAGAGTCACTGTGAGTCCCAGGAAGAGGGGTGCAGGGCCGGACTCCCCCACACTCTGTGACACCAATATTCATAACTTAGATTACAAAAATGATACACTAATATAAATAGCATAATCATTACCAGCAAATCATAACCTTTTTATAGACACCTCACATAAAAACCTTTGTACAAGATTTGGTGCAACTCTATAACAGTGGTTGCATCGATCTACACAGTCACAGTTTATGTCACTAACCTCACACCAGTCCATAGCCAATCAACTGGGCGTGGGGAGATAAGTGGTTGGGGCTATTATACAGGTGTGTGATGCCATGGAAAAAGTACAGTCGCACTGGGCTGTGAAGGTACAGTCACACTGGGTTACGAACCTTGGTAATGCTCAGGAGATCATTAATGGGTTTGCCCACATGGGGTTCCCAGATTGTATTGAGGCAGTTCATAGAATCATAGAAGCTCAGGGTTGGAAGGGACCTCAGGAGGTATCTAGTCCAATCCCATGCTCAAAGCAGGACCAATCCCCAACTAAATCATCCCAGCCAGGGCTTTGTCAAGCTGGGCCTTAAAATCCTCTAAGGATGGAGATTCCACCACCTCCCTAGGGAACCCATTCCAGTGATTCACCACCCTCCTAGTGAAAAAGTTTTTCCTAATATCCAACCTAAACTTCCCCCACTGCAACTTGAGACCATTACTCCTTGTTCTGTCATCTGCCACTGCTGAGAACAGCCGAGCTCCATCCTCTTTGGAACGCCCCTTCAGGTAGTTGAAAGCAGCTATCAAATCCCCCTCACAGTTGATGGAACCGGTGTCCCTATCCGTTACCCACCACCAGCACCCAGGTACAGAACTTATCAACAGCAAGAAGTATTTCTCCAGGGTGCCTCCAGGGCTGGCTGATAGCTGCGGGAGGTTTGCAGCCATGACTGCGAGGTGGTCGGGAAGGGACTCTGCAGAATGTCGTTCTCTTTAGATTGATGAAGAAAGGACTGTTTGGCTCCAGGACATTAATGGAGTGAAGGTTGGGCTGGTGATTCTAGGAGTCCCAGTTTATCCTCTGATGCCCTGGCTCACAAAGCCATTCACAGCCTGCTTGGACAGAAGGAAGAACCATTTTAACTATCCCCTGAGCATTTGCAGAAAGGTGGTTGAGTGTGCACGCAGCCGTTTGAAAGGCAGCTGGCATGGTTTACGGAGCAGATTGGAAGCGGCAGGGAAAGAAATGTTCTGATCATTAGAAGTGTGTGTTGTATCTGCACAATATTTGTGTGAACATGGGGGGAAGCCTGAGCGCAGGATGGGAGGCCAAGGTGCAGAGACTTGCTCTGAGGTTCGAGCTGCTACAAGGCATCCACTGGAGAACATGAGCGCTGGTGGAAAGCTGTTGAATGCCTACGGAACATAGTTTGGGTCTCGTGCTGGAACATGTTAGCCCATGGAGGGGGGAAGTTAGGATGCAGCCCTCACAAGCACCGGGGTATAATGGGGGAAGGGGTGATGTTTAACATCCACTGTGTGCTTTTGTCAAAGTCTAGGAATTATTTCAGCTTTATGGCAAGAGTTTTCTGTGTTCCATGGAGCCCTGGCTCAGAATGGACGTACTGTGAATGGTTTTAGTAGGGGAGAACAATAAAAAAATAATAAATAAAGTTTTAATGAAACCAATGGAAAAAAAAAAGTCTTTGTATTTGGAAATACATTTAACTGACTATGCCTCTGAAGTAACCAGCTACACACAAACCTTTAACTACTGCAGCCAGGCAAACAAAGCTCAAAGTGTAACCATAAGAACATTTCAAATACCACAATTTGGGTTGGAGTGATGCACAAAGTCAAAGGCAAGTTCAGCCCTGGCCTCTGGCTCTTCTCACCTGTGGGGCGTGGACTGAGTCCCTCGGCTCAGGGGCATCACAGGGCTACAAAGCTGCACTGCCAGGGGCAAGGGTTCTCAGCTGGTGGTGGGATCTGAGAGGTAAATGGGAGCTGCTGGGAGCAACACAGTGGGGATACAGATGTTAGAAGTTGCTGCTCGTCCCAATAGCCGGCATTGTCCAGGGGCTGAAGGACAGGACAAGTCCTAAATTCCGCGACGGCAGGGCCTGCTGGCCTAGCAGGATTATGTTTTGCAGGAGGTCGTTCTGGCTCAGATAGCACCCAAGAGCTGCCTCTGCCTCTCTCTGCCTTTTGCCATGATCTCCTTCACTCTGGTAGTGCTGCTCTTGGCACTGCCATGATCCCCTAGGAGAGCTGCGTTTCATTCTCCCACTGGGTCCTCATGTACAGTCTCCACCTCTCAGCCAGCCTGGCTTTTCTCTGGGACTCTGCCAGGAGTTCTGCAAACATCTCCTCCCATATCTTGCTTTTTCTCCTCCTCCAGTTGGCCAGCCTGTCAGTGGGAGACGGAGGCCTGGCCTGGATGGTCTGGCACTTGCAGATGCTGTGGGAGCAGGGGAATAAGCCAATAGTAGCATATTGTTCATACCCAGACAAGTCAGGACAGCTTTTGTATGGGATCCACCAGGGCAAGAAGAATCCTTGGGGTTCATCTACACAGGTTCTGGGAGTCAGTCTCCCAGACCAGGTCCCCAGACTTGCACTAGCGGGTGTTGTGCCAGTGCTCGAAAACTAGCCGTGTAGCTGGTGCGTTTGCAGACAGCCTGGGCTGGGGCTCAGGCTTGAGCCCAAGCCACACATAAAAGTGCCATCTACACAGTTATTTTAGGAGCCCTGGCCTAAGCCCCGCTCACCTGGTCTGGGGGCCTGGCTGGGAGGCTTGCAGCCGCGGGTTGTGTAGATGGCCCCTCGTTTTCATTTCTCCCAAAGCACCAGGAAGGTGAGGCTGCAGCTCTGTAGACACGGTCAGCCCCTTCTCCTCCCTAAGCCTGTCACCGTGTAATTCTCATCCCACGCTGTGCACACAGCCCAGCCCTGAGTAACACCAGCCATGCTGCGAGTCCCGCACTCAGCCCAGTAACTAGGGATCCAGTCTTGAGCTGATGACTTCTAGTACAGGAGAGAGACTCCTCAGGAATGTGTTGTAAAGGGCACAGTAGGATAGTGGTCATTTCACCAGTGCTGAAGAGAGAGATCACCTCCCTTCTCCATCCAGCATGCCCCTGTGGACACACCTAAGGGCTGCGCTAGCTCGGGTTGTAAACCTTCTGATTGCAGAAAACGGAACACCCCTGCCCTGCCCTGCCCCGAGGCCCCGCCCCTTCCCCAAGGCCCCCCCCTACTCACTCTACCCCACACACACACACACCTCTCAGCACCCTCACTCACTAGCTCATTTTCACCAGCTGGGTCAGGGGTTTGGGTGCGGGATGGTGCGGCTCTGGGGTGGGGCCAGGGATGAGGAGTTTGGGGTGTAGGAGGGGGCTCTGGGCCAGGGCTGAGGGGTTCAGAGTGTGGGAGGGGGCTCCAGGCTGGGGCAGGAGGTTGGGGCATGGGAGGGGTTATGGGCTCCGGGCTGGGGCCAGAAATGAGGGGTTCAGAGTGCAGGAGCAGGCTCAGGGCTGGGGCAGGGGGGACGGGGTTCAGGCTCCAATCAGCGCTTACCTCAGGCAGCTCCCAGAAGCATCCGACATAGCTCTCTGGCTCCTAGGCATAGGGCAGCCAGGGGGCTCTGCGCACTGCCCGCATCCGCAGGCGCCACCCCCACAGCTTCCATTAACCGTGGTTCTCCCTCTCCTGTTCCCGGCCAATGGGAGCTGCGGAGCCAGTGCCTGGGGTGGAGGCAGTGCACAGAGCCCCCCGTGGCCACACCTCTGCCTAGGAGCCAGAGAGGCTTGCCAGCCGCTTCCAGGAGCCATGTGGAGCCAGCCACTGTGGCCAACCAGACTTTTGACCAGAGCCCCTTTCTGACTGGGCATTCTGGTTGAAAACCCTAGTGCTAGCCCAGCCCAGCATCACTCTGGGATCTCAAGTTCAGTAGGATTTGTACCATCGCCACTGTGTTCCAGGACATAGTCCCCAGTACTCTAGGTAGGATTGCAAGAGGGTGACTCACCTCCAGAGCATCCCTTCTGGTCAGCTGAGGTGTTGCGGGGCCTTTCTGTCAGTAGTGTTTTAACCTTTATGAGCTCAGTAACATTTGTAACAGGCAGGTCAGCCTAACCCTTGCAGGGGGACACGCTGGCCTCCGCCTGTGCACAGGTGTATATTCAATAAAGGTGCCTCAGGCTGTCTGATCAAATCACAGAGGTGGTCTTCTTTTCCCCGACAATTGTCTCCTCCACAATGTCATTTAGGTTTATTGTATTCCATGGAATCAGAGCAATGTTGGGCTGAAAGGATCTCAAGAGGTCATCAAGTCCAGCCCCCATGCTGGGGCAGGGCCATATAACCCTGGACCATCCCTGGCGGGGGGTTGTCCAACCTGTGCTCAAAACCCTCCAGTGACGGGGATCCCACAGCCTCCCCTGGAAGCCTATTGCAGAGCTTAGCTCCCCTGAGAGGGAGAAAGGGTTTCCGAATATCTACCCAAGATCTCCCTGGCTGAAGATTCAGCCCATCACTTCTTGTCCTGCCTTCCGTGGACATGGAGAACATTCAATCCCCATCCTCTTCAGAACAGCCCTTAAGAGACGTGAAGATTGTTCTCAGATCCCCCTCAGTCCTCATCTCTCCAGGCTAAACAGGCCCTGGTTTTAAACCTTTTCTCCCAGGGCAGGTTTTCTAAACCTTTCATCATTTGTGCTGCTCTCCCAAGATTGTCTCCAGTTTGTCCACATCTGCCCTACAGTGCAGCCCCCAGACCTGGACACAAACCCCCACTGAGGCCTCGCCAGTGTCCTGCTTTGCTCCGCAATCCCCTCCCATGTCTGACCTACGACACTCCTGTTAATACACCCCAGAATGATACTTATCTTTTCCACAAGGGCATCTGTCAAGGTTTTTTCCCCACTCTGAACTTTAGGGTACAGATGTGGGGACCTGCATGGACCCTTCTAAGCTTAATTACTAGCTTAGACACCTCACACAACAACCTTTGTACAATATTTGCTGCAAATATAGAACAGTGGTTGCAACAAGGATCTATATGGTTACAGATTATGTCAACAACATCACACACCTACCTTATAGTAATTTCATCCAGACCACATTTCCTTAGTTTGCTTATGAGAATGTAATGGGATACTGTGTCAAAACCTCACCTGCACATCTACCAATGTGATATATGCCATCATGTGCCAGCAATGCCCTTCTGCCATGTACCTTGGCCAAATCGGACAGTCTTTACGAAAAAGAATAAATGGACACAAATCAGATGTCAAGAATTAAAACATTTAAAAACCAGTCAGAGAACACTTCAATCTCCCTGGACACTCGATTACAGACCTAAATATTACAACAAAAAAACTTCAAAAACAGACTCCAATGAGAGACTGCTGAACTGGAATTAATTTGCAAACTGGACACCATTAAATTAGGCTTGAATAAAGACTGGGAAGAGAGAGTCACTGCACAAAGTAAAACTATTTCCCCAGTTTTATTCCTCCACACACACACACACTGTTCCTCACAACTTCTCTTCAGCTGCTGCAAATGGACCATTTCATTACCACTACAAAAGCTTTTTCTCTCTCAGATAATAGCTCACCTTAACTGATCACTTTCCTTATAGTGTGTATGGAAACACCATTGTTTCATGTTCTCCATGTATATATCTATCTTACTACTGTATTTTCCACGCATGCATCCAATGAAGTGGGTTTTAGCCATGAAAGCTTATTCTCAAATAAATGTGTTAGTCTCAAGGTGCCATAATTACTCCTGTTCTTTTTGTGGATACAGACTAACATAGTGTCATAAACAAATAGTTAAGAGTTAATAGAACAGAAGTACTTTATTTCTTTTGCCTGTAAAGGGTTAACAAGATTAGTAAGCCTGGCTGTCACCTGACCAGAGACCATCAGGGGACAGGATACTTCAAATCCGGAGGGAGGGAAGTTGGTGTGTGTGCTGTTAGTTTTGTTGTTGTTCTCTGTGGTTCTGAGAGTGACCAGACGTGCAATCAGGTTTCTCTCCAATCTCTCTGATACAGGCTCTCATCAGTTCAGAATAGTGAGTACTAGGTAGATAAGGCGAGTTAGGCTTATGTTTGTTTCTTTATTTGCAAATGTGCATTTGGCTGAGGAGATTCAAATTTGTATTTGCTGAAAGGATTTAATTTGTACTTGAATATTTAGGCTGGGAGGGTATTCCCAGTGTCTGTAGCTGAAAGACCTGTACGTATTTCATTTTAAATCTACAAAGATAATTTACTGTTTTTCTCTCTTAATTAAAAGTTTCTTGTTTAAGACCTGATTGTTTTTTTTATCTGGTGAGACCCCAGGGGACTGGGTCTGGATTCACCAGGAATTGGTGGGAGAAAAGAGGAAGGGGAGAGAAAGGCTAATTTCTCTCTGTGTTAGGATTACTGTGTCTCCAGGGAGAGTCTGGGAGGGAGAGAGAAGGGGGCGGGAAGGTGAATTTTCCTCTCTGTTTTAAGATTCAAGGTTTGAATCACAGTAACTCTCCAGGGTAACCCAGGGAGGGGAAGTCTGGAAGAGGCAACGGTGAGGGAAAGGGTTTATTCTTGTGTAAGATCCAGAGGCCTGCCTTGGGTCCCTGCCAACATGTGGGAAACAGAGGTAACCAGGCACTGGAATTCCTGGTTGGTGGCAGCGCTACAAGTACGAAGCTGGTAATTGAGCTTAGAGGAATTCATGCTGGTACCCCATCTTTTGGACGCTAAGGTTCAGAGTGGGGAATTATACCATGACACATGGCTGCTACTCTGAAACTAAAATCAAGATATATCACGTCTACAGCTTCCCCCCTCCACTAGGTCAGTAATCCTGTCCAAGAAGGAAATAGGTTAGTTTGGCATGATTTGTCCTTGATAGATCCATGAGCGTTGTTCCTTATAACCCTATTATTCTCTAGCTGCTTACAAATTGATTGTTTAACAATTTGTGCCACTAGTATCTTTCCAGATATCAAAGTTAGGCTGACCGGTCTGTAATTCCCCAGGTCCCCTTTGTTCCCCATTTTTAAAGACAGGTAATATGCCTACCCTTCTCCAGTCCTCTGGGATCTCTCCCGTCCTCCAGGAGTTCTCAGAGATAATTGCTAAGAGTTCAAGATTGTTCAGCTACTTCCTTAAGTACCCTCAGGTGAATTTCATCAGGCCCTGCTGGCACAAATACATCTAACTTCTCTAAATATGCTTTCACCTGTTCTGGCTTGCATTCCTTCCCCCTTGTTAATATTATTGTATTGAGTATCTGACCACCATTAACCTCCATCTCTTCTCATGACTTGTCCGTGTCTGCCACCAGCCCATCCCACTCTCTGGCTCCAGCCAGCCTTCACTCCCTGAAAGAGAGTCAGGTATTTGCTCTCCTTCCCGGTCAGCCCCCACCAGCCTCCCCCTGGCTTCACACCTGCTGCAGTTGTAGTGGGACAGGCCGATTGTGTCCAGGAGCTCTCATTAACCCTTAGCCCCTCTCTTGGGATCATTTGTCAGCCTGGAGAGAGAGATTTTTCTTCATGTTGTTCCCCAAATGGGCAAGTTGTGAGCACCCCATTTCATACCATGTGGGATGTATACGTTGGAGTCCCATGCTAACAGCTGCATTACCACTGCATTTCTTGAGTTTCTGTAAGTGCTTAGCTCCATGATTTCTTACCAGTAGAAGAACTTAACCCCAGCCCAGACCTTCCTGCCACATGTACATACCAGCATTAGTCCACTTCTTTGTCAGCAGAATACATCCTGTCTCTGCAGCCCTCCTCTAATGCTGGAGCTTCAGTCCTGCGAATGGTCCATGTGTCCAGTTCCCTGCCATGACAGGCTCTGCAGCTGTTGTCAAAAAGTGAAAAGGACAAGACCCCTTGGTCTCTGTCCAACATAGATACACTGCAGTACTGGGAAGCTTTGGGGTGGCCAGGAGCTGACAATGACAAAGACTCCTGTAATGGGAGCCATGTAAACTATACATAGCTGACTGGATGGATGGATGGATGGGAAGCAAAGGGACTGAACAGTGAATTGAGGAAAAGTATCTGCCTAACAATAATGTCACAACATGAAGCTTGAGCCATCGTAGGCTCTGTCTACACTAGCAATTTTGTTGGTCAGGGTGTGAAAAAAACAACCCCCTGACCAACCTAAGTTTCACAGACAAAGCACCGTTGTGGACAGTGTTATGTCAGCAGGAGAGCGTCTCCCACCAACATAGCTACTGCCACTCGTTGGGGTGGGTAAATTATGCTGGCGGGAGAGTTCTCTGTTTGTCAGAATACAGTGGCTATGCAGGAGACGTGACAGTGACATGGCTGCCGAGGTAAAGCAGTGTTGCTGTAAGGTCTTCAGTGTACACGGGTGACCCTAGAAACAGATGACAGACGAAGAAAAAAGCTTTATGCCTGGGGTTGTGCAGAGTGGAGCCAAATACAGGAAATCCAAAGAAATGCTCTTCTCTTACCTCACTTCATGGATTGGCATTGTCCATCGGGCTTTCTACCCCTCAAGGCTATGTCTTCTCTTCCTGGATTGCTTTGCTCTGTTTTCTGTATTGAACTGGTTTCAGAGTAGCAGCCATGTCAGTCTGTATCCGCAAAAAGAACAGGAGATGCATCCAACGAAGTGGGTATTCACGCACAAAAGCTCATGCTCCAATATGTCTGTTAGTCTATGAGATGTCACAGGATTCTTTGTGGCTTTTACAGATCCAGACTAACACGGCTACCCCTCTGATACAGGAGTATTTGTGACACCTGAGAGACTAACAAATTTATTTGAGCATAAGCTTTCATGGGCTACAGCCCACTTCATCGGATGCAAGGAATGGAACATATAGTAAGAAGATATTTATACAAAAAGAGAACATGAAAAAGTGGAAGTTGCCATACGAACTGTAAGAGGCTAATCAATTAAGATGAGCTATTATCAGCAGGAGAAAAAAAACTTTTGTAGTGATAATCAAGATGGGTCCATTTTAGCCGTGACAAGAAGGTGTGAGGATACATAACATGGGGAATAGATTTAATGTGTGTAATGACCCCGCACTCCCCGTCTCTATTCAAACCCAAGTGATGGATCTAGTGTTGCATATTAATTCAAGCTCAGCAGTTCTCATTGGAGTCGTTTTTGAAGTCTTTTTCTGTTGCAAAATTGCCACTTTTAAGTCTTTACTGAGTGCAGAGAGGTTGAAGTGTTCTCCTACTGGTTTTGAATGTTATGATTCCTGATTCAGATTGTGTCCATTTATTCTTTTTCGTTAAGACTGTCACAGTGTGGCCAAATGTAGCATGCAGAGGGGCATTGCTGGCACAAATGATGCATATATCACAATAGTAGATGTCAGTGAATGAGTCCCTGAATGGTGTGGCTGATGTGATAGGTCCTATGATGGTTCACTTGATAGATATGTGGCACAGAGTTGGCAACGGGCTTTGTTGCAGGATAGGTTCCTGAGTTAGTGTTTTGTTGTGTGGTCGTGTGGTTGCTGGTGAGTATTTGCTTCAGGTTAGAAGGCTGTCTGTAAGCGAGGACTGGCCTGTCTCCTAAGATCTGTGAGAGTGAGGATCATTTTCAAGATAAGTTGTAGATCTTTGAATATGTGCTGGAGAGTTTTTGCTGGGGGCTGTAGGTGATGCTAGTGGCATCTGTTACTTTCTTTGTGGGTGTCTGAGGTAGACTTCTGGGTATTTTTCTCTCTGTCAACTTGATTTTCACTTTCAGCAGTGGGTATTTTTTAGAATTGTTTTAAGAATGTTTGAAGAGATTTGTAGGTGTTTGTCTCTGTCTTGAGGATTGGTAGCAAGGCGGTTGGTATTTAGAGCTTGGCTGTAGGCAATGGATGTGGGGTGGGTCTGGATGAAGCGAAGCATGTAGGTAAGTGTAGTGGTCAGTAGGTTTCCAGTATAGGATGGTGTTTATGTGACCATCACTTATTAGCACTGTAGTGTCCAGGAAGTGGATCTCTTGTGCGGACTGGTCCAGGCTGAGGTTGATGGTGGGATGGAAATTGTTGAAATTATGGTGGAATTCCTCAAGGGCATCTTTTCCACCGGTCCAAATTATGAAGATATCATCAATGTAGTGCAAGTAGAGTAGGGGCATTAGGGGACGAGAGCTGAGGAAGTGTTCTAAGTCAGCCATAAAAATGTTGGCATACTGTAGCGCCATGCGGGTACCCATAGCAGTGCCGCTGACATGAAGGTACATATCATCCCCAAATGTGAAATAGATATGGGTGAGGACAAAGTTACAAAGTTCAGCCACCAGGTTTGCCGTGACCCTATCGGGGATATTGTTCCTGACAGCTTATAGTCCATCTGTGTGTGGAATGTCGTTGTAGAGGGCTTCTGCATCCATAGTGGCCAGGATGGTGTTTTCAGGAAGATCACCAATGGACTGTAGTTTCCTCAGGAAGTCAGTGGTGTCTCGAAGATAGCTGGGAGTGCAGGTAGCATAGGGCCTAAGGACAGAGTCTACATAGCCAGACAATCCTGCTGTCAGGGTGCCAGTGTCTGAGATGATGGGGCGTCCAGGGTTTCCAGGTTTATGGATCTTAAGTAGCAGATAGAATATCCCTGGTCGGAGTTCTAGGGGTATGTCTGTGCAGATCTGTTCCTGTGCTTTCTCAGGGAGTTTCCTGAGGAGATGGTGTGGTTTCTTTTGGTAACCTTCAGTGGGATCAGAGGATAATGGCCTGTAGAATGTGAAGTTAGAGAGCTGCCTAGCAGCCTCTCATTCATATTCCGACCTATTCATGATGACAACAGCACCTCCTTTGTCAGCCTTTTTGATTGTGATGTCAGAGTTGTTCCTGAGGCTGTTGATGTCGTCATGTTCTGCACAGCTGAGGTTATGGGACAAGTGATGCTGCTTTCAGCCCGGATTCCCCTTGTACTTTTGGGACCCACTGTTTTAGTTCCCTGCACTAGCCCTTGGTTTGCTCTGGGGAGCACACAATGCTTTTCTTCCTAGTGTCTCAGAATCCAATGAGCAAGCGGATATTCAGGATGTGGCACTATGGGGCAGGCTGGAGTGTGAAGGGTCTGAAGTGAAGTCAGTCAGGAGAAGTTGGGGTTTAACAGGGATGTCGGTGAGGATCCAGTGGGGTGTCACTGAGACGTGGAGAGGATACATTGGGAAGTGGAGACCGGGCAGTGAGAGGGTGCGAGGAGGACTGACGAATGAAGGACTGTCATCAATGGAGTGCCAGGGGATGTGAAATGGATTATTCATGGGATGCTGGAGAGGAACAGAAGAGGTCATAGTGTAGGGAGTCAAGGATGACATGAGGGGACTCTGTGGATGCCATTGGGGAGGATCTCAGGCTTGCAGAGAGCTTCACTGGGGAGGTGTTGGATTCACTGAAGGAGGTGGTCAGTGAAGGGATGTGGGGGTCACTGAGGGAAAGGGTTCATCACAAAGTAATGGGGGCTTTCTGTGGGGGCAAGAGAGTTGTTAAAGAAGCCATGAGATGGTTGGTGAAGGAGCTGGGGGACATTAATGGTCGCTCCAAGAGAATGTTGAGGGGGGCTTGGGAAATGATTGGGGCTGGTGGGGGTGATGAGTATTTGCTAAGGGATTTTAGGGATTGCTGAGGAGCCAAGTGGAAGGTATCTGGGGGACCTGGTAGGGGGAGTCCCTGGGGGCTGGTGAGGAGTCTAGGGGGACTCCTGGGAGTGTCAGTGGAAGTCAAGAGGAGCCTGGTAGGGAACTCCCTGGGAATCATGGCAGAGTGGGAGCTGATGAGGGTTCAATGCAGGGGTGTTGGGTCAATGGAGAATTAGGGGCCCTATTGTGGGGTCACTGGCAGGGTTATGAGGGCCTATTGAGGTGTCAGCAAGGAACCTGGAGAGAGTGCTGGCAGTCTGGGTAGGGTCAAGAGGATTCATGGGAGCCAGGAGGTGGGGTCACTGAAGGGGAGGGGGGAATGTGGTGAGGGGATCTGGAGGTGTGTAGGTGTGGGGATCAAAGGGTTCATGGCTAGAGGAGTCTGGCAGGGTCAGTGAGAAGTCAGGGGTAGGGTGACCAGACAGCAAGTATAAAAACTCAGGACAGGGGGTGGGGGGTAATAGGTGCCTATGTAAGAAAAAGCCCCCAAATTCGGGACTGCCCCTATAAAATCGGTTAGGCGTTAGGAGGGAGTTGGGGGCAGGGGTAGTGGAAAGGGGTGAGAGGTGTGGTGGGGGGCAGTGGGTCATGGGTGAGGGGCTGGGGGTCAGTGGAGGAGAGCCGGGGGTTCATGGGTGGGGATGCTAGGGATCATGGAGACCTGGGGATCTGGGGGAGGAGTCAGAGGTGTGGGATAAGAAAAAGGGGGGAGACTGGGGAGGCCTGGGGTGGGAAGTCGGGGGTTTCAGTGAGTGAGGTTGGAGGGTCGGTTCAGGCGTGGGGTGGGGATCAAGTGGAGGAGACTGGGGGGACCTGAGGAAGGGGTCTGGGGAATTCATGGTGCTACGTCTGGGGGGTTTCTGCCGTGGGGTGGGGGTCAGTGGGAGGATACTGGGGGGATCTGGAGGAGGGGGTCTGAGGATCAGGGTGAGGTTTGGGTTCTGGAGGGGTTTCATGAGGGGGGTGGGGGGTCAGTGGGAGGAGACGGGGGATCTGGGAAGGGGCTGGGGATTGCGTAGGTGAGGTCTGGGGGGTCAGGGGGGGTGGGGGTCAGGGAGGAGCCTGGGGGGGACTGGAGAGGGGGTCTGGGGATTCATGGGTGAGGTCTGGGAGGTCTGGGGGGTTTCATGAGGGGGTGGGGGTCAGGGGAGGAGACGGGGGATCTGGGGGAAGGGGGTCGGGGATTCATGGGTGAGGTCTGGGGATTTCATCGGTGGGTGCGGGGTCAGTGGGGGCAGACTAGGGGATCTGGGGGAGGGAGTCTGGGGATCTGGGTGAGGTCTGGGGAGTCTGGGGGTGCATAGGTGGGGGGAGTGAGGGGACGGGTGGGGGAAGGGGGGAAAAAGAAGGGAAAGGAGGGGGGGATCGGGGGAGTGGGTCTGGGGATTCAGGGTGAGGTCTGGGGGGTTCAGGGTGGGGGGGGGATCAGGGGGAGAGACGGGGGACCTGTGGAGGGGTCTGGGGGATTCAAGGGTGGAGGTCATGGGAGTCTGGGGGTTTCATGGTGGGGGGGTCAGTGGAGGGACTGGGGGAGTCTGGGGGAGGTGGGTCTGGAGGAGTATGGGTGAGGTCTGGGGTTCATGGTGGGGTGGGGGTCAAGTGGGGAGACTAGGGGGTCTGGGGAGGGAGTCTGGGGAATGCATGGTTGTCTGGGGTGTCTGGGGCGTTCTGAGAGGAGTGGGGGGTCAGTGGGAGGAGACTGGGGGATGGGGAAGAGAGTCCTGGGGATTCATGGTGAGGTCTGGGGGTTCATGGGTGGGTGGGGGGTCAGTGGGAGGAAGACTAGGGGATGTGGGGAGGAGTCTGGGGGAATCATGGTGAGGTTCTGGGAGTCTGGGGCGGTTTCATAGTGGGGGGGGTCAGTGGGGGGGACTTGGGGATCTGGGGGAGGGGTCGGGGGATTCAGTGGGGGAGTCTGGGGGTTCATGGGTGGGTGGGGAGCATAGTGGGAGCGGAACTGGGGGGACTGGAGGAGGGGGTCTGGGGATTCATGGGTGAGGTCCTGGAGGTCTGGGGTTCATAGGTGGGGGGTGCGTGGAGGGGACTGGGGGATCTGGGAGGGGTCTGGGGGGATCATGGTAGGTTCTGGGGTATGGGTTTCATGAGTGGGGTGGGGGGTCAGGGAGGAGACTGGGGGTCTGGGGAGGGGGGGCAGCAGGGAGGAGATGGGGGCCTGGGGGTGGGAGTCTGGGGGTTTCTGGGTTGGGGTCGTGGAGGAGTGGAGGGGTTAGTGGAGGAGACTGGGGAGAGGGTCTGGGGGATTCATGGGTGAGGTCTGGGTTTCATGGGGTGGGTGGAGGTCATGGGAGGAGACTGGGGGAGGCTGGGGGGGGAGTCTGGGGGTGTCATGAGTGAGTCTGGGAGGGTCTGGGGTTTCATGCGGGGGTGGGGGGGATCATGGGGAGGAGACTGGGGATCTGGAGGAGGGGAAGGTCTGGGGGAATTCATGGGTGAGGTCTGGCAGGTTTTCGATAGCGTGGGGTGGGGGGGTCGTGGGGAGGAGACTGGGGGATTCATGGACAAGGAAGGAGGCCTGGGGATTCATGGGTGAGGTCTGGGAGGGTTTCAATGCGTGGGGTGGGGGGGTATGGTGAGGAGACGGGGGGAACTGGAGGAGGGGGGTTGGAGGAAAAAAATTCAATGGGTGAGGTCTGGGGGGTCTGGGGGGTTTCAATTAGAGGGGGGTGGGGGGGTAGGGAGGAGACTGGGGGGGACCCTGGGAGAGGGGTCTGAGGGGATCATGGGTGGGTCTCGGGGGGTTCAGGGGGGGTTTCATGGGTGGGGTGGGGAGGGTCAAGTGCGGAGGAGACTGGGGGACCTGGGAGGGGGTCTGGGGGATCATGGGTGAGGTCCTTGCAGGGGTCCTGGGGGTTTCATGGGTGGGGTGGAGGGTCTGGGAGGAGACTGGGGATCTGGGTGGTGGGGTCTGGGGGTTTCATGGGGTGGGGGGAGGGGTCAGTGGGAGGAGGCTGGGATCTGGGGTGGGGGGTCTGGGGGGTTCTTGGTGTGGTGCAGGTCAGTGGAGCGAGACTGGGGGGATTCGGGGGAGGGTTCCTGGGGTTTCCAAATGGGGGTGAGGGTCCAGGGGAGGAGACTGGGGGGACTGGGGGTGGGGGTCTGGGGTTAATGGGTGGGGTGGAGGGTTCATTGGAGGAGACTGGGGGGATCTGGGGGGTCTGGCTGGGGCGTTGGGGGTTTCAGGTGGGTGAGGGGTCAAGTGGGAGGAGACTGGCGGGGTATCTGGGTGTGGGGTCTGGGGGTTTTTCATATGGGTGGGGTGGAGGGTCAGTGGGGAGGACTGGGAGACGGGGATTGGGGGTGGGGGTGGGTGGGGGTTTAACATGGGGGGTGGGGTCAGAGGGAGAGACTGGGGGGATACTGGGTGGGGGTGTCGGTGGGGAGCAGCAGGCGGGCGGTAAGGCGGGAATGCGGTCGGCACTTCGGCCTCGGGCGTGGGGGCAAGCGCACGCAT
>NC_133785.1:40744315-40814903 GCF_003597395.2 Chelonoidis abingdonii | reverse complement strand
ATGCGTGCGCTTGCCCCCACGCCCGAGGCCGAAGTGCCGACCGCTTCTCCGCCTTCCGCCCCGCCTGCTGCTCCCCACCGACACCCCCACCCCAGATCCCCCCAAGTCTCCCTCCCTCTGACCCCCCCCCCATGTGGTAAACCCCCATCCAGACCCCCACCCCCAATCCCCAGCTCCCATCCTCACCCACTGACCCTCCACCCCACCCATGAAAAACCCCCCAGACCCCCACACCCCCCAGATCCCCCCAGTCTCCTCCCACTTGACCCTCACCACTAAACCCCCAACCCGCCACCCCCCAGACCCCCCGTCTTCCTCCCATGAACCCTCCACCCCCACCCATACAACCCCAGACCCCCACCCCCAGATCCCCCAGTTCCTACCCCTGAGACCTCCACCACCCATTTGGAAACCCCAGACCCCCCCCATCCCCAGTCTCGCTCCGCACTGACCTCACCACACCACAGAACCCCCAGACCCACAGCCCCAGATCCCCAGCCCATCCTCCCAACTGACCGCCTCCCCCCACCCTATGAAACCCCCAGACCCCACCCCCAGATCCCAGTCTCCTCCCACGACCCTCCACCCACCCATGCAAACCCCCCAGGACCCCTCAGGATCCTCACCCATGAATCCCCCGACCCCCTCCCCAGGTCCCCCAGTCTCCTCCGCACTTGACCCTCCCCACCCCACCCATGAAACCCCCCCTGAACCCCCCGAGACCCACCCATGATCCCCTCAGACCCCTCTCCCAGGGTCCCCCCCAGTCTCCTCCCTACCCCCCCACCCCCCTCTAATTGAAACCCCCCAGACCCCCCAGACCTCACCCATTGAATTTTTTTCCTCCAACCCCCCTCCTCCAGTTCCCCCCGTCTCCTCACCATACCCCCCCACCCCACGCATTGAAACCCTCCCAGACCTCACCCATGAATCCCCAGGCCTCCTTCCTTGTCCATGAATCCCCCAGTCTCCTCCCCACGACCCCCCCACCCCACGCTATCGAAAACCTGCCAGACCTCACCCATGAATTCCCCCAGACCTTCCCCTCCTCCAGATCCCCAGTCTCCTCCCCATGATCCCCCCCACCCCCGCATGAAACCCCAGACCCTCCCAGACTCACTCATGACACCCCCAGACTCCCCCCCCAGCCTCCCCCAGTCTCCTCCCATGACCTCCACCCACCCCATGAAACCCAGACCTCACCCATGAATCCCCCAGACCCTCTCCCCAGTCTCCTCCACTAACCCCTCCACTCCTCCACGACCCCAACCCAGAAACCCCCAGACTCCCACCCCCAGGCCCCCATCTCCTCCCTGCTGCCCCCCCTCCCCAGACCCCCAGTCTCCTCCCTGACCCCCCACCCCACTCATGAAACCCATACCCCAGAACCTACCATGATCCCCCCAGACCCCTCCCAGATCCCCCAGTCCCCTCCACGCACCCCCCACCTATGAACCCCAGACCTCCAGGACCTCACCCATGAATCCCCAGACCCCCTCCTCCAGTCCCCCCAGTTCCGCTCCCACTATGCTCCCCACCCACCCATGAACCCCCAGACTCCCCCACTGAATCCCCCGACCCCTCCCCCAGATCCCCAAGTCCCCCCCACTGACCCCCCCCACTATGAAACCGCCCCAGACTCCCAGAACCTCACCATGATTCCCCCAGACTCCTCCCCACATCCCCTAGTCTTCCTCCCACTGACCCCCCACCCACCCATGAACCCCCAGACCTCACCATGAATCCCCAGGACTCTCTTCCCCATCCCCCAGTCTCCTCCCACTGACCCCCCACTCCTCTCAGAACGCCCCAGACACCCCAGACAACCATGCATTCCCCAGACTCCCTCCCCAGACCCCCTAGTCTCCCCACTTGACCCCCACCCCACCATGAACCCCAGACCTCACCCATACTCCTCCAGACCCACCTCCCCCAGACTCCCCCAGTCCCTCCACTGACCCCCCCACCATGAAACCCCCAGACTCCCATGACCTCCACCCTTGAATCCCCCAGACCCCTCCACAGGTCCCCCGTCTCTCCCCCTGATCCCCCCCCCACCCTGAACCCCCCAGACCTCACCCTGAATCCCCAGACCCACTCCCCCGATCCCCCCCTCCTTTCCCTTCTTTTTCCCCCCTTCCCCCACCCGTCCCCTCACTCCCCCCACCTATGCACCCCCAGACTCCCCAGACCTCACCCAGATCCCCAGACTCCCTCCCCCAGATCCCCTAGTCTGCCCCCACTGACCCCGCACCCACCGATGAAATCCCCAGACCTCACCCATGAATCCCCGACCCCCTTCCCCCAGATCCCCCGTCTCCTCCCCTGACCCCCACCCCCTCATGAAACCCCCCAGACCTCCCAGACCTCACCCATGAATCCCCAGACCCCCTCTCCAGTCCCCCCCAGGCTCCTCCCTGACCCCCACCCCCCCTGACCCCCCAGACCTCACCTACGCAATCCCCAGCCCCTTCCCAGATCCCCCGTCTCCTCCCACTGACCCCCCACCCCCCTCATGAAACCCCTCCAGAACCCAAACCTCACCCTGATCCTCAGACCCCCTCCTCCAGATCCCCCCAGTATCCTCCCACTGACCCCCACCCCACGGCAGAAACCCCCCAGACGTAGCACCATGAATTCCCCAGACCCCTTCCTCAGGTCCCCCCAGTCTCCTCCACTTGATCCCCACCCCACGCCTGAACCGACCCTCCAACCTCACTCACTGAAACCCCCGACTTCCCACCCCAGGCCTCCCCAGTCTCCCCCCTTTTTCTTATCCCACACCTCTGACTCCTCCCCCAGATCCCCAGGTCTCCATGATCCCTAGCATCCCCACCCATGAACCCCCGGCTCTCCTCCACTGACCCCCAGCCCCTCACCCATGACCCACTGCCCCCCACCACACCTCTCACCCCTTTCCACTACCCCTGCCCCCAACTCCCTCCTAACGCGGCCCCCCGCCCTGCCCCCGGGCTCCTCTCGACGCCCTGTCCCACTGACCAGCCCTGCTCCTATTTGCCCTGCCCTGGGGGCCTCCATCCTCAATCTGTCCCCCAGGGTGATCCGTTATCCTCAGCATCTGTCTTCTGCCTTATATTCCCAAGAGATGCTCAGGCCCCTCCTCCACGGCAGTGAGCCCCCCGTCCCTCAGAGGGCTCCCCTGATCCCCTGGCTCAGTACTTGCCCCCATGTTGTTAGTGACCCATACTCGTGTGGTGCGAGGACCAGAGAGCTGGATCTGGGCCTGTAGTTGGGAAAGATGCAGTGGCTGGGGAAGTCATTTGGGGGGAACGGGGAGCTAGGAGCGACAGACTTTCTCCTGGACAGATGGGCCAGTTTTAAATCCTCCTTCATCATATGTTGTCTGCCCCAGACACATGCCACCAAGGCTGCAGCCGGAGTCACGTAGTGCTGAGTGTGAGTGGGGGAGCAGGTGTGTCACCAGGGGCAGGAGCGGGTCTGGGTTCGGGCAGGGCTGGGCGGCTTTTCCTCTGGGGGTTCTAGCCCATGCTGTTGATTCGGTTAATAATGTGAATAATTTCAAGTAGTTATAAAAAGTAGCAATGAGGCCATGAAAGAAATACATAGCGATGCAGTGCATCTGGGCAACCCGCCCTGTGCTGCCAACACCCTCAGGTCAACGAGACTTGATTGGCACAACAAACCCTCCAGGTATTGCCAAAGTGTCAGAAAGTCAGACCCTTCCAGAATCTGTCTCGGGCAGGTGCAACCTGCCCACTGGGGGGTGCGAGCTACACTGGGGGCTAAACCCCTCTGCCATTGTCATTCTGTTCAGTCACGGGTGTTCCATAGTGCCATCCCTATCCGGCTCCTCTCTCCCCACGTCGGGCAGTTTTTCCGCATTCCCCTTTGAACAGACGTCTCTTCTGATGCGGGATAATCAGTGGAGAGATTTTTCTCACACTTGGTTGTGTTCTAGACACTGAGGAGAAAGCGAATGTGTCCCACTTGCTGCACAGTCTCTTCTCTCTGGGTTCAGAGCCTGCTCTGTAAGGGCCAGTCTCCCTCTCACAGAGTCTGCCTTAGTTGTGAACGTTTCACTGCAGGTCGAGTGCAGCTGCTCCCAGCCGGGATCTGCCGGAGCTCACTTGGCTGCTGGTTTTCATTTGTCCTTCCCAGTGACTTGGGTGTTGCTGCTGCTGTAGGGACTGATTAGCTTCTTGAGCACAGTTTGGTTCTGGGTAGGAGTGTTTGCGTCGGTGGCTGGGATGCTGAGCCCAGGAGGCGCTGTTCTGTAGCAGTGGATTCTCAGCCACTAGCAGGGGCGGCTCCAGGCACCAGCACGCCAAGCGCGTGCCTGGGGCGGCAAGCCATGGGGGGCGCTCTGCCGGTCGCCGTGGGGGCGGCAGGCAAGTTGCCTTTGGCGGCATGCCTGCGGAAGGTCCACTGGTCCCGCGGCTTCGGCGGACCTCCCGCAGGCGTGCTGCTGAGTCCGCGGGACCGTGGACCTCCCACAGGCAAGCTGCCAAATCTGTGGGACTGGGGACCTCCCTCAGGCAAGCCGCTGAATCCGCGGGACCAGGGACCTCCCGCAGGCAACCTGCTCAATTGCGGGACTGGGCACCTCCTGCAGGCAAGCCGCCAAAGGCAGCCTGCCTGCCATGCTTGGGGCGGCACAATACCTAGAGCCCCCCCGGCCACTAGACACTTGATGGGTAGGCTGGGTGGTAAAGCTCATCTCTTTAACCTAGCTCCTGACTACCCAAAAAGTGGTGCAAATGGCTCGGTTTGAGAAGGTGGAGTCATGCAGACAATTCCTTTCACCTCAAGCTCTGGGAGATGGCTGCTAGTTGGTGTCTGTGTAGGATGTGCTGGTTAGGAATGTGCACCTCACCCTAGGAGGGAAAGTATGCATAGCTGAGCTTTTAATGAGCATGGAATGGCAGGAGAAGCCAAGGGCAAGGAGTGGCCTTGCCATAGGGAGGTTTTCAGTTGGTTTCTTTCTGTGCAGATTGTGTCTTTATATATACCTCCTCTACAGCCTTCAGCCACACGACACAGCCTTTCTAAGAAGCCTCTGCTTGCCGCTTCCAACTATCATTGAAGTATTGAGGCGTTAACTCCTTTCACTGATCACTGCTGCAGAGTGTCAGATTATTGACTCTGCCGAATCGTCTTTGTTCTGGAATTGTCGCACGTTTAAAGACGTCTGAACCTGTCACAAGGGTTTGTCCTGTTAACACTTTCAATTGCCCCTTGGTGTTTGGAGGCATTATGTTGATGGACAAAAGCTATTCTGGTGGCTCTAGGAGTATGGACTTTTGGGTCATTAACTATAGAATCATAGATTCACCATCCCAGTGGATGCACGTGGTATCACTTGATTTATTGAGGGCATCACCTGGCATGTGGGTGAACAAACTTGGGGTGCAGCAAGAGACAATTTTGTTGATTAGACAAGATACCATTTACATTTTATAGACAGTCATTTCTTAAACTATACTTTTTTATGAACATAAATGTATATTAAAGTAAGAACACCTCCTGGTCTGTTTCTGTATTAAAATGGCATTTCAAAAATCCACAGTAAGGTGTGCTGGCCATCTTTGTTCTTGGTGCAGGTTCCAATTCCCAGATGACAATTGTATATTCTGCACCCTGTTCAAAACATGTTAGCGATTCTGCATCCCTCCACTGGCTCCTCATTCTCTAGCTTATCAAACACAAGCTACTTGTCTTCACTTGCCTTCCTGGCCTATCTCCTCCCTGCCTTTCTCCTCTCATTCACTATCCATCTCCCATTGGCCGTGAGGTCAGCCTCCATTGTCTACACACGCTTTCTCCAGCATTGCCCCCCATTCTTGGGAGGAGCTCCCCGTAAGCCCTCAAAGCTATTTCATTATCCACCTTCAAAACTCTCCTCAACCTCTCCTTGGCTATGAGACCGACACAAACATTGACGGAGACTGCTGCTGATCATGCTGGCCCATATTGTCTCATTGTTCCCTTGTGCCCCTCGTCTGTCTAAGTTCTTCGCTTGGGTCTCATTTTATAGTTGGGTTAGAAGCTTTTGGGGAGGGCCCATCTCTCTAGGGCGGCTAGGTGCTCTGGAAATAAAAACAATGACTCTGGAAGGAGGTGGCAGATTGCACAGGTATTCTCACATCCATCTGTGAGGTGGTCATTTTTCAGTCCACCATCACCTGGGTGCTTCCCTCTTTCATTATCTCAGACCTTAGACTGGCTTTGAAGGGAAGTTTGATAAACACTGAATTCCACTTTCTTACTGGTTCGAGAGGTGTCTCAGCAGCTGCAGGTTTTACCAACTCTTCATGTTTTACCACTTTTGTCAGCCTTTAGTTGCCATTTCCAGCTGTAGAATCAGCCTGTTGCGTCCGTGTTGGCTTCAGCCTGCTGGCCTAGTGTCGGCTGACTCCAGTTCCCACACAGTGTTCTGCCATGCTGGCTCTTTTCTGGGTTTGCGTCCTGTACTCAGCTGCTAGCGCCATTCCCCCAGCGTAGGTAGCTGAGTGCTGCTAACAGGAATAGCAGTGCTGGCTCTCAGCCCCAGGTGTGCAGACCTCCAGTGAGTTCCAGTTCCTGCATCATAGCCAGGGTTCTGTAGTGGTTTCTTGCTTGTATTGTCTTTGTGGAGTGAGCGTCCTTGGATGAACAAGGGTTTGTGTGACAGCAAATTGCAAACGTTTGTATAAACAGCGGAAAGGAAGTGGGAGGAGGGAGGGAGGTCATGCTGCCTTTGTACGCAGCACTGGTGAGAGCACGGCTGGAATAGGATCCAGTTCTGGGCTCCGTACTTCAGAAAAGCCGTTGAAAAACTGGACCAGAGAATGGTCAGAGGGTTGGAAGCAACATGGCTTATAATGAGAGACTTAAGGAGCTCGGTGTCTGAAGAAGAGGCTGAGATGGCTTGATCCTGGTCGGTAAGCGCCTACGCAGGGAGAGGGTCTCTGTAGCAAGAGCGCTTTGATCTAGCCGACAGAGCAGAATGAGCCAGTGGCTGCAGGCTGAAGTGTGAGTCTGGAATAAGGTGCACAGTTTGCAGTGTGGGTGTTTAACCACTGGCACAGCTGGCCTAGCAATCATGGTGGATTCTCCGTCACTTGAAATCGTCACACCAGGCACGGCTGGTTTTCTAAATGAGATGTGATCGTTTAACCCCAAATGATTAGTCTGGATGCATGAATCACTGGGTGAAGTTCTCTGGCCTGGGTTACGCAGGGGGTCAGACTGCACCAGGGGTTGGCAACCTTTGGCACGCGGTTCACCAGGGTAAGCATCCTGGCAAGCCGGGCCAGTTTGTTTACCTGCCGCGTCAGCAGGTTTGGCTGATCACGGCTCCCACTGGCTGTGGTTCGCCGCTCCAGGCCAGTGGGGGCGGCAAGAAGCGGCAGCCAGCAAATCTCTCGGCCCACACCGCTTCCCACAGCCCCCATTGGCCTGGAGCGGTGAACTGCGGCCAGTGTGAGCCGCCATCGGCTGAAGCTGCGGACGCAGCAGGTAAACAAACCGGCCTGGCCTGCCAGGGTGCTTACCCTGGCGAGCCGCGTGCCAGAGGTTGCCGATCCCTGGACTAGAAGGTCACTGGCATTTAAGAGCTCAGAGAGTTCTCCGTAGCCTTTCCTTCGAAGCCTGGAGATTGGTGTTTGGGTTGTGCTAACTGTCTTCTCTTTCCCTTTGAGGTGTCCAGCACTGCTTTTCAAGGAATTTGGACCTATTGGAAGTGCCTGCTACCCTAATGCCATGAATATTGAGGTGAACAATGCGGAAGAAAAAGCTGTCCATTCTTGGTCAAGAATCTCTTCTGCAGGACAGAAAGCCCTGGAGGAAGCCCTCAGAGTCTTCAACCCCATGTCCAAGGACCTTTCAGACACCGAAACCCAGCTGGTGGCCTTTCTCCAAGGCCTCAAGGAGGAAGGCTACCAGCCCACAGTCTTAAGGAGCAAGGATGTTTATGGGTACAGCTCCTGCACGGCGGCTACTCCCAGCGAGACACCCGAAAATTCAGACCCAGGTGCTGCCGTCTCTGACTGTACTAACGCTCCAGTTAGAAGCCCTGCCGTGACAGCAGAGGCGCCTGGGACACTTGCGGAGGTGTCAGTCGGCTCTCCTAACGTTCGCACCAAGCCTGTCTCGAAAGGGAGGGCCACAAACCTGCTGCTGAACTCGTTGAAAGAGACACGGTCAGGCACATCGAAGGCCTCAGCAATGGGCTTCCCAGCTAATATGTACCCTGATGTGTATCCAGCCATGAGACTCTCTGTCGTGCTGGAAGCCTTGGTCCCACTGAAAGCCACAGCATCCTGTTTGGAGTCCAAATACAAAGAGGGGCATCTTGGGATCTCCCCCTCAGACCTGAAGCTTCTCAAGGCATCGGGTGCCTCGAGGCAGAACGCTAAGCTACCCGCGGGGCAGGTAGACCCCAAAGGCTACAAACACGTAGTTATGAAAGCGCCAGATTCTCCCGCTTTAGCTGTAACGCTTCTGAAGGGAACTCAGGGTAGGGTGCTAAAGGAGAGCAATGGTTGCAAAGCATCTGGAATCCTGAATGGGAGGATTACAGGCAGCTCATCTGAGTGTTGCAGTGGGGGGTCACAGGCCAAGGCCTTTACAAATAAAGCCAAGGAAGTTCCAGCGGGGAGGACTGAATGGAAAGAGAGCAGTAGTCAGGAAACTGTTGGGCAGAAAAGGAAAAGAGCCGAGGAGATGAAAGAAGCACCACAGAAGAAGAAGAAAAATGCCGTGAATAAACCTGAATTAGGTCAGAGCACTTTGAACCTGCTGAGATCCCAGACCATTAAGGTGGACAGCTCGTCGTCGGACGATGAAGTGAGGAGGAGAGCACAGAAGATCCTTAGGGTTAACCTGTCCCCTGTGATCAGAATTCAGCCATTGTCCCCCTCTCACAGTGTCCCCTGAGTTCCTTGCTTTTGTCACTTTTCTCTTAAATACATAAGTGTGAACCAGCTGCCAGGCTGTGGAGATGTGTAAGAGCCACTTTCATTCTCTAGTGTCCGGCAGCAGTGTCACAGCCGGGACCTGCAGACTTTGGGCAGCTTGCTCCACAGCTGTTGCTGGCTGCCTGGCAACGTTCTGCAGAGTTGGACTGCGCGAGTGTTTAGAAATCCAGGACAACGACTCCCAGCCCCCGTGGTGAGCTGAGCGAAGCCAGGTGCTAGCGTTCTGTGCTGTGCTTTTCTGAACGTGCTGGAGCGTATGTCTGTGCAGGGGGAGCACCGGACTTTCTCCTGACATTCATGCACTGGGATATTTTGCTCTTTTTCAAGCTGTACATTTATTGGTTTTATTTTGATCAAATTTTATAACTTTATTCTATATCTATCTATCTACACACACACAGTGCCCTGGCACTGTCTGAAGACACGTCTCCTCCACCCCTCTGGAGCTGGGTTCGCCCTTCAGTCAGTCTTTTGTCGAAAGGTGCCAGGTTTTCTTTCCCATTGTCAGTGTTCTTACCTGCCTGTTCTGGGCTCTCTTGAGAAGCTCAGAAGCAGGCAGAATTATAGCCACACATTTGTCTCTGGAAACACCATGCTGGATGGAGGCTTGCCAGCTCGTAGCTCTATCCTATTCAGGTGACCTCGGCAAAGAAAATGGAAAGTATTGGGCTGTTCGCTCTGAGTCTGTCTGCTGCCCCTTTCACTGTTAGCAGAAATGCTAAATGCTTCCTGCGGGTTTGCTTCCAAAGAGCGCCACGGGAAAGGTGCTGTCAGGCCCCGTCCGTTAACTTAAGCAATGAATTTGTGGCTGGTTGTTGACCTAAGATCTGGGGCTGCCAATCAGCGGATACTTCATATTTCCTGGCCAGAGCATCATCACTTGAGTGCTGCCGAATGTTCCAGTGACTTGTGAGTTAGGTTGAGAACTCGCCCACTGTGCTTCTGAATGTATCGAGTGTTGCTAACGTTCTGCTGGCTCCAGGGGAATGTGTATGGGTGAGAACCAGAGCACAGCAGCAGCAGGTTCATCAAAGGAGTTTCCAGCAATTTTTTTTAACATTTCAAGAGAATAAGGTATTAGTTTCTGGGGAGTGGTTTGCGCGGGGTTAAGCCACTGTGTATTTATTTCTCATCCTGGATTTCAGATTTGCCAGCTCTTCTGGGATTTTAGGGTGATGATCTGCTGCAGGGTATAAAATCTTTCTCTGCTTAGAGTCTCCGTGCTTAGTTCTATGTTCGGGGAGCATGAGAAAACAAGGGGTAGGTGCCTCCTTCCCTCCTCACTGGGAGAGTCTGGCAGTTACAGGCTGGGAATATGCTTATCACACTTGCTCTTGCAGTTGCGTTGCTGGGTGTGATCTGAAGGCAGAGCCTTCGCTGGGTACAGTTGGTTCTGCCTTCTGCTGTTGGAAGGGAATTGCCAGTTGCATGTGAACTATTGTAAAATTCCGACTGTCAGTGCTGGATGGGGTGTGACCATCGCCTTGCACAGAGACAGCCTTCGTCATCTCCACTTGACTAACGGAGTCTCGAGCCAGAGACCATGAAAACAGAAAGGGGCATTTTCCCCCCTTCTCTGGAGGAGAATCGATCCAAAGTGCTGAGGCTGTTTGTGGGAGAGCCCCATCTCTCATTACTGGGCGGCCCTGTTTTGTTAACACACAAGCACACCAGAAGGTCGCAAACTTTGTTGCATGCATTGACGAGCTGTGCGTCCAACGAGGGAGCAGTATATTAAGCTATTGCCTGTAATGCATAGGCAGCAGCAGGGGCGTCAGAGAAGCTCCTCTGCCTGCAGCACCAACTGAACCCCAGGGCCTGATTTCCCTTTCCCTTACACAGGCTTTTCCAGGTCCCTCAACCCACAGCCTTCTGTCAGCTGATGCCTAGAGCATCCTCTGGAACGGCTCTGCCGGAGCAGTGTGGATTCAGCCACCATGGGCCATGGTGTGCAATATCCCACCTGGCGTCAGCTGGCTCCACTAATCTGCTCTTCCACTTCACACGCGGCTGGTAGCTCTTGCTTCCTTGGAAAGCCTGCACCCTCCATACAGTATCCGGCCAATCTGTGGAGCACCATTCAAGAGGGCACAGCTGCCCCCCCCCCCAGCCCCACAGCAGTCGTGCTGTCGGGAGTTGCTAGCTGCTAATGCTATCGCTGGCCAGGTGCTTACCCTGCCATAGGACGTGACCTTCCGTGGCTGCCGCGGGGTGGCTATAGGATGGAAATGTTTCCTTTTCACTCTGTTTTCACAGCCCTTGTGTTTGAATTTTGCAAAGTGTTCCCACTGCAGGAGCGGCACTGGGTGAGCGGGGGCTCTTTGATCACTCGTCTTTCCCATTTCCCTCCCTTCCCTCTGCTCAGCTCCCTCCCTGGTTTTCAAGCAGGCAGAGGAATAAGCTGCCCTCCAGTGGGTCTTCCCCGTCTCGAGAGGGCTCAGAACTCCAGCCTGTTGGGAGCACTCTGTTCCTCTTTCTCTCTAAAGGCGCTGCAGCATTATCTCCTGCTCTGGCCACAGCAGTGCATTGGCCGGCTTTGCTCATCAGGCAGCTTCTAGGAACCTGCAGCAGCGAGTCCAGCTCCCATCAAAGCCAGTGAGACATGCACCTGCTTGTACCCAGGCCTAGATCTCTTCCTTCAGCGTGTGCTGAGCCGCTCCCGAGAGGTGAGCAGCTGGGGCTGCCCCCGGGTTCGTTACCCGCTGCAGCACTCTGCTGCCCGCCTCCCCACATGGCTTAGCTCCTGAAATCTTCGCTGTGTCCCTGAGGCGGCTCATGCGCCTCTCTCCCTGCTACTGCACACTTCAAGTGGGGCTTGTTGCCTTCGCACCCACTCATGACTTCAGAGTTCCAACAATGTGTGGAAAAGGGGACCCACCCAGGTTCTCCTGCAGGACGTGGCGGCCAGGTTCCTGGGAGAGCTGGAAGCTGCTGGGGCTCTCCCCTGGGTTGGTCGGTCGAGTGTGCGTGAGGTAGTGTGTGTCAGCGAGGCATGACAATAGGTTCTTCCTGCCCAGAATCCCGCAGAGCAGGTAGGTGTCTGAACGAGCGAGGGTCGTCGTGGGCAGAGATGGCAGTGCAGAGGAGTGCTCAGGGGTTTGGTCCAGCGCAAGTGGGGAATGCAGATACCCCACTCCCCAACGCCTTCCCCTTCGTTGTTTTAAGGGGGGCTGCAGACAGCCCTTGGAGCCCTGCTGGAGAGAATCCAGCTCCATGCCACGGGTGCTTGTGATAGCCGTGGACCCCATTGTGAGGGTGCTGCACAGGCAGTGCTGGAGTTGAGGGTATGGGTGCTCAGGAGAGGCGGCGTGGCCTTTTAGGGTTGCATTCTGTGCCCTTAGGCCTGGGAATAATCCTTTCCTGCCTGTAGGGGCTGGGTTGGCACAGAGGTGTAAGGGTCTGCAGGATCATTCTTTACTGATTGACTGGCATTTCGGGCAGCCGCAGGGCCGTAGCAGGAGCCGATCCAGTAAGTGCTGAATGTGCTACACTGCAGTGCTCTGCACACAGGTTGTTTTCAGTCTGCTTTTGTGTAGATCACCCAAGTGCCTAGTCTGGCGGTGCCGTTCCCGGGCAGAGTGAGAGCCACGCTCAGCAGTGCTTGTCCTGTGTGGATTAATGCTCCTGTCGTTCGAATAAGGGCTGCCGAGGGCTGTGCTTACCCACCTTCCTGGGGAATCATTTCCGCTTTTACTTACTTGCCAGGAGGCAGTTTGTGTTTCACCTGCCTGAGTTGGCTGCATCAGTAACAAGTGACCCGGAGTAGTGCCCCTGCACTTCCTGCTTTGTGTTAGTGAGGCCATCCGTTCTTGCAGGGAAAGAAGCATGTGTCTGCGCAGGTCGGTGAAAGGGGGGAGGATCTGATTTTCAGATGTTTGCTTGAAAATCTGCTGTTAATGAGTAGAAGTGAAATTTGAACGCAAACGTGTGTTGTGACCAGGCTACATCTTTCTGCCTTTCCTTTAAGTGAGACATGTTGTATAGTGTCGCTGGCAGAGTCCTGCTGCATGCTCCACCCCAGAGATGGCTGCAGGAGGGACCCTTGTATGTAATCTCTAGAGCACTTTGCTGCAGAAAACGAAGAGATGATTTTGTACGTATTTAAATGATATAGCCCCCCTGTAGCACGCCGTGTCCTGCTCCGGTGGGTGTTGGAGGGGAGGCGTGTGTCTGTGCTGAGCACTAGCAGTGTGTGTGTAAATGGCCATTGTCTGAGCGCTTCTCGGAGCAGACCCTGGGTGAAGGCGACATTTCAGGCTGGATCTGTCATTGCCCTAAATTCCAGGATGTGCTGCTGTCGGTGCACTGCCCAGCTCGGCTCCAGAAACCCTTCTCGGTGCTCCGCCTCCCTGGAGAGATCTTGCCTAGGTACAAATCCACTCCCCTCTCTGCTGCGTCACAGGCAGCCACACAGAATTCAAAGAAAACATTAAGAACATTCCCAGTTCGTCACATGGTGCGGTGCCCGGAGCGAAGTAAATCGTGGCCCCAGGGCAATGAGCTTGAGTGCACCCCAGAGAAGGCAGCGGGGAAAGCGGCGTGGGCCAATGTTAGCTGCGTGGTGTTGTGATGAACTGGGAATATTCTTAATGTTTTCTCTGAATACTGTGTTGGTGCCTCAGTGTCCCCTAGGCAGTTCTTAAGTATCTAGGTGGTGGGATAAGGGTGTGTGATTGCTGCAGAGCAAAGGGCCAGTGCACCTAAATGCCTGGCACTCTGTCTCCTAGCAACTGATGGCCTGGGCCCCTCCCCTGGCAAAGGTGCAAACTGAAGGTTGATTGGAGACAAAGGATCAGTGTGACCTCCAGGCCACGGGAAAGGAGCTGAGCAGAGAGAGGGGCTGGAGGGCATTTTAGTCTGGAACTGGGCTGGACAAGGGTGACGTGGGCAGACGTGGGGGTCTGGCTCCACTGCCCCCGAACGGACCCGGCCGAGGGTCTGGTTCGCGTATCTACAAGCCTCCTCCTTTAGACCCTGCGAATAAACCTCTGTGTTACTGGCTGGCTGAGAGTCACGTCTGACTGCAAAGTGGGGGTGCAGGACCCTGTGGCTTCCCCAGGACCCTGCTGGGGCAGATTCGCTGTGGGAAGCGCACGGAGGGGCAGAGGATGCTGAATGCTCCAAGGAGAGACCCAGGAGGTGAAGACATGTGAGCTTCTTGCCCTGAAGAAGTCTGCTCCAAGGGAGAGGAGGCTCCCCAAAGTCCTGCCTGGCTTTGTGGGGAGCAGTTCCAGAGCATCGCCCAGGGACTCCGTGACAGGTGTAAACAGAACTAAGCATTGCTGTGGGGGGCTCTGCAATCCCTCTGCCTCCTGAGCGTTCTCCAGCACTCCTCATCTTCAGGCACGCAGTGCTCGAGAGACGTCTCCCCGGCCCTGGCTGGGTGGGAACGGGGGCTTGGGGAGACCCTGTGCGTGTTCGTCTGAGCATAGAAGTAAGCAGCATTGTTGGGTGTGAGGGTCTGATCCAGGAGCTGCCCTGTTGAAATCTAGTCTATATACACAAAGCAGTGTGAGTCCTGTGCCCAGTGCCGTTTCCCCCCACAGGCTTCTCATTTAGTGCTTTCTGTGGGCAGTCGGTGTGTGAAAACCCCCACGAATGGGGAGACAGCCACTACCTGTACACCCAGTGCATGCCTGCCTTGGGAGAGAGGAGGAGGAGGTTTTCTCTCCCCCACCTGTAGCACTGGGGGGAAACTGCCCGCACAGGTCTGAGTTTCTGGCAGAGCTGATGAGTGGGGATATAATTCATGTCAGGCTGCTTTGGCACCTGGCGTTTGACCAAGTTCAGCCTCATTTCCTGGAGAAGTGAATTTATTCGTTGTGCAGGATTTAAAGTGATGCTGATGTTTGGAACCCCTGTGGTTGGGGGGCACCTTCCAGCAGGTAGTGACAGTGCCCTGTGGCAAATTGTCCCCTGCCCCCACTGTTCCTTCCCCTTGGGTGCAGCGTGTGGTTTGCTAAGCTGTGCTGGATGGGGCCGAGGGGCCGGTATTGCTCCCCTGGGCTGTGATGGCTGGTGAGGGGCTGTGCCCCTAGGAGCGGCTCAGCCCAGCCTCTGGGTCACCGTGTGTAACACCCTGGCCCTGAGCTCAGCTAGCACAGCTCCCTTGCTGCCGAGAGGGAGGCCCCTCCGGCTGGTGCAGAAGCAAGGAGCTAGGATTAGGGGAACCCAAAGAAGCCGGCTGTGTGTGGCTGCCAGGCCTGTTTGGCTTCTGGACGTGGCAGGTGCTGCTGGGGGATAGAGCTCAGCAAAGGCTGGGAAGCACCAGAGAGCTCTCAAATGCAAAGCCCTTTGCAGGCAGCTTCCCCTTGAGTCCATCGGGCCTTGTGGGCACCAAGTGGGCGTGGCGCTGTGGAGGGGCGGCTGGGGGCTTTGCGGGGAGCTGATGTGCCTCTGGGCTCTTCAGCGCTTGCGCCCAGAGCCCTGGCCAGGCCGTGCCGATCGAGGAGCGTCTCTCCTCCCAGCGTGAGCATCCAAAGGAAGTTCCCCTAAGGTGGCAATTAGCCCTTGCCCTGAGGAGTCCCTTAATATCCCCTGGCCTATCCCTCTTGTGGAGTCTTAATGATCCCGTCAGTTGCTGTAGCTGCGCACAGGTCTCCGCAGAGGGCGGCTGGGGCCTTCCCCAGAGGCAAAGCCAGGCGCGCAGTGCTGCAGTGACATGCCAACAGCCATGCTCCTTACCACCTCTCCCCACTCCTGGGGGCAAACAGAGCACTTGGAAATACGTCTCCTGCCACAGCGCACCAGGGATGTCCGTTGGCGCCTGGAGTTTACCAAGCGGTGCAGTTAGTGTCTGGAGAGACACTGGCATCCTCTCTGCCTGCAGCATTTCCAGTGGGCCGGGGAATAGCAGCCTGTCTGCGTGGGAACTGTGCATCCTTGCCAAGCTGCCTTGTGAGAGACCTTCCATTGCTGCAGCGTGACTGGCCTGCTTCTGCTTGGACTGGAGCCACCGGCTTTGCCACGGATCTTCTCTTTGGTGTGAGTCCAGGCCAGCCCCATACCAGCAGAGTGCTAGTCCCCAAAGCCAGCAAGCTATTTCCTACCAGCCTGTCGCCCCTGCTGTCAACCTGGGAGTGGGATCACCTGCAGGAGGGAACCCCACATGCTGCTTGTGTTGTGAATCTGAAACAACTGGTCCCCTTGTGCTGGGAGTGAAGGGTGTATGCAGCGTGGTCAGTTGCTGGGCAGATGGTGCCCCGCGTGCTGTGTATATTCAGATGCCGCTGTTCAGTGAAGGGCAGTGGTAGTGTTGTCCCACTCTTATGAGGAAACAGGCCAAAATCAAACTGTCTCTTTCTCTTCAGTGAAGTGAACTTTTTGTTATGAATTGCGAGCGGGCGATCTGGCCTTGCCGTCCTTCAGTAAAATGGTGCTTCAGAACCTACCCAGCTGCGTCCGGCTCCTCTTTGGCCCTTCCGCGCCCTTGGCCAGGCTGCTGCTGTGGGTGCTAATGACAATCACACAATGTCAAGTGAACGGGGCAGAGCCTCAGGTGTGACTGGCTGCTGCACGGGCTGGATTCTCTAAAACTCAGCACTATGAGCCCTGCTCCCCCATCCTGCCTCTCCTTCGCACCCTGCAGCAGCGTCAGCCAGTCCAACACATGCACCCAAGCAAACACAGCATCTCATCCCAGCTCATTAACATTTTTCTCTCTCGCAGCAACCATGAAGGCCTGAGGTGCCTGGCTGGGCAGGCCCAGGTGTCCAGGAGATGCTGGCCGGGAATTACTCTGCAAGGGAAGTGTTCACAGTGATGTGCTGTAATGTCACTGTCCTCCCAGCAAACCAGGTGTAGCCAGGTGCAGGAGCTGGGAGGGACACTAGGGCTTCCAGGATCCCTCTCCCTGGCAGTTAGGACACTGCTCCCCAGGGCAGGAGCAGGGAGGTGCAGTGCCATGCAGGGCTTGTCTGTGCCTTCCTCCACCTGTTCAGCTTTCTGCACTGGACACCAGCCCTGCCTCTGTCATCCACTGTGCAAACACACTGATCACCTCTAAAAGGGGGTGGAGGCGGTGCTCCCCCTTGGCTTCCCTGGGAGCAGCGGGGTTGGAACTCAGGTGACGTCGGTGCTGGTCACCCTCCTCAAACCACAGAGAGGAGAGGCGGGTGCTGGGAATGACTAGGGGCCAAGAGAAACTCCTGAAGCATTCAGGCAAGCGCCGAACATGGCTTCACAGATGTTCTGCTCACGTTTCCTGGCAGGTCCCAAGGCGGGGGAACTGGCTGTGAGAGAGGGAAGTGGGCCCAGTCTTTTCCGTCTCTCGTGGTATGGGAGTTTCTCCTGGCCCCTAGTCATTCCCAGCACCCGCCTCTCCTCTCTGCGGTTTGAGGAGGGTGACCAGACCTAGTATCCTGGGGGGGGGCATGCTGCTGAATAGCATCAGACTCCCCAGCCCCCGTAATGCATTTCAGCCTTTGCGTCTCTGACAGCTGCTGCCAGTGAGCAGAGGTTGCACTGACCTGGAGCCATGGTCCCAGGTGTTCAGGCTCCCCCAGACACAGTACCTTGCCTTTGTCAGCACTGAATTTCATCTGCCAGGTCTTGCCCGCCACCTAGCAGAAGGGGCCGCACTCCCTGATGGGAGCGGAGGACTGAATTTTCAAAAGCTGGAGGCCTCTGGCTGTGTAGACGGGCCCATTCCTGAGCCTGTGCATTTGGACCCCAGTGTTGCAAACCAGGAACCAGCTGCATGTGAGCACCGAGGTGACAGGTATGGGTGGGGGAGGTTTTCCGGATGCATGTGCAGTCCTGCCTGTGCTTCACCTGCCCTTCCTCCTGCCCTGGGCATCTACTCAGAGAGAAGCAGCCTGTTCCTCTGCTCGCTCCCCAGCAGAGAACTGCAGGGTGGGTGCGGATTGTCAGACTTCTGTTGGGTCCCTTCGAGGTAAACCCAGGGGAATTTGGCCCTATTCACGGCCCTTTTGTGGACCTGGGAGTCCAATGGGAGCTGCTACCATGGAGTCCTCTGAGGACCTCAAAGTGGGGGCAAGTCGGGGGTTCTGGGCCTGCAGCATTGGGTTTCTGCATGAGAAGCCCCATTATGTCTGGCGCGTCTCCCTCCCCTTGTCCTGCTGGACTCCTGGCCCTTCCCCCTCTGCTCTTTCCTTCTCCAGACTCCACCCACCCTTTTGGTCCCTGACCTGCTGCAGCACTGTGTTGCAGGCTGGAGCTGCTCCTCCCAAGCCGCCTTCTTCCTCTCCTCCTCCAGGCCAGGGTTCTGGGGGGGGCTGAAGGCTGCAGTAGCAGCAGCTGCTGATAAAACAGTCAGATGTCTTTGGACCAGAAAGGGAAGAAGCGCCACCCTCCCCCTCCCCGATCCCAGAACCCCTCTCCAGGGCCTGCCTTTGCTAAGTGGAGCCCAGCAAGTGCTCTGCAGGGCACGCTGCACTGGTGTCCGCCATCCCCCGCCCGAGCGCCCTGTACTGCAGTGGTGCCAGCGAACGAGCGGTGTGGAAGGAGCCGATCCCTAGAGGCCTGGGGCGAGGACTGCAGAGCATTGCGTGAGGTCTGGATGAAATGCAGGAAGAAGGGACACCCACCGTGCACAACAATGAACTGCGCCACGTGTCCCAGCCCCAGAGCAGCTCCCCTGTTCAATGTACCACTGGCTCTTCCCAGCCCCCTGTCTAGTGTACGGGGGAGTGGGCCAGGCGCCATCTTTCAAGTGTAAGACCACTGTTTTACTCAGTCTTCTGCCAGCAGCAACACGAGCCAGGGCTTCTCTTAGCAACACACACCAGCAAAAGCTCAAGCCCCTGCCCCGTATGGGGGAAAACTACCCACCCAGTCCCTGGGCAGCTCAGGGAGACCCCACCCTCTCGCAAGCACTGAGTCCCGGAAATCCAGAGAAGTTTTATTGAAAGGGAAAGGAAGCCAGCTCAGTATCAATTTGGCAAACTCCACAACAGTTGAAAGCCTGTAGCCATAAGGAACCCTGCCCCGCTGAGCGGCTTGGGCTGTGTCTCTGCCTCAGTTTCCCACCTGGCAGTTGCGCCAGGCAGCAGAACGAAAGGTCCCTTTAACGTGGCAAGCCGGCTGGTCCCCACGCACAGTTGGTGGTGCAAACACAGCAAAGGCCAGAATTCAGGGGTGTGTTACCCCTTGGACGAAGTGGTCTGTTCTTAATGTTTCCTCTGAATACTGTGTGTGTGGGCCTCAGTTCCCCTGTGGCAGTTCTTAAAGTCTTCAGCATACCATAAATGGCTGAACACTCTGTCCTAGCAACAAATGGCCGGGCTCTTACGCCCTTGCAAGGGGATGGCTAAGGTGAACAAAGAGATCAGGTGGACCTCCTGGCCCAGGAAGGAGACAAAGGGCCCAGAAACAGGGGGGCTGGAGGGGATTTCAGTCTGGTGCTGGCTGGGGACGAGAAGTGAGGGCAGACGGGGTTGTCTGGCTTCGCTGGGCCCAGAATGGACCCCGGCTAAGGGCGAGTCAGGAGGCTCTAACCCGGGCTGGTAAATCTGGTAGACCTAGACAGTGCCAAGCACTTTATACTGTTCACTACCTGCCTCAGACGCAGGACTGGGCACGGTGCTGATGCAGGTCAATGCTAAAGGGGGGAGACACCCCATTGCGTGCTGTGACGATGTGGTTCTGGGGACCCAACTGAGTGCAATTCAGGACCAATTGCTCAAGCAGGGCAGTCACAGCCCAAGGCTGGGTTTTTCACCTCTAAGGCACCAAACCGGCCAGACAAAAAGACTTCGGTTCACCCACTGTGCCAACCTACAAGTATCAAAAGCAATTTCCTTAAGACACTCCAGTCTCCCAGTATCACCTCACCAGTGCCACCCGTCCTGGGGAAGAATGGTTATGAAAACCAAACACCCCAATAAAAGAAAACAGTTCTCTTAGATCCCAAAGGACCAAGCCCCAGACACAGGTCAGTATACAAATCAGATCTACCACACCCATCAGGCTCGTGCCAATCCTTTTAGAATCTAAAATCTAAAGCTTTATCATAAAAAGAAAAAAGATCTAGATGAGAGCTAGAATTGGTAAATGGAATCAATTACATGCAGTGATGGCAAAGTTCTTAGTTCAGGCTTGTAGCAGTGATGGAATAAACTGCAGGTTCAAATCAAGTGCTCTGAAACATCCCCGCGGGATGGGTCATCAGTCCTTGTGCAGAGCTTCAGCTTGTAGCAAAGTCCTCCAGAGGTAAGAAGACAGGATTGAAGACAAGATGGAGATGAGGCATCAGCCTGAATATAGGCTCTTCCAGGTGTAAGAACTCTTTGTCTTACTGTGGAAAATTAGAGCAAAATGGAGTCTGGAGTCACATGGCAAGTCTGCACTTGGCTGAGTTACAAGGCGTATCTGCCTCCTCTCAATGGGTCAATTGTGTAGCTGATGATCCGAGTAGGGCCATCAAGCAGCAGGCAGAGCTAACACCACTTGTCTGGGATGTCTCCCAAAGCTAGCATAAGTTTGAAGTACAGACAGTATATAGCCAATATTCATAACTTCAGCTACAAAAGTGATACACACATATAGACACCATAATCATAACAGCAACCCATAACCTAGTGTCAGTCTGGAGCTGCTGGGGATGGGAAGTGAAGGCAGACATAGAGTCTGCCTCGCTGGGCCCCAAAATGGACCCAGCCGAGGGGGTCTGGTTCGCAGTACCTACAAGCTCTGTGTTTTAGACCCGTGTTCCTGTCATCGAATAAACTCTGGTCTGTCTACTGGCTGCTGAGAGTCACGTTTGACTGCAAGTGGGGATGCAGACCCTCTGGCTTCCCCAGACCCCGCTGGGGCGGGCTCGCTGTGGAAGCACACGAAGGGGCAGAGGATGCTAAATGCTCCGAGGAGAGACCCAGGAGGTGAAGCCGTGTGAGCTTCTTGCCCTGAAGACAGTCTGCTTCAAGGAGAGGAGGCTCCCCCCAAGTCCTGCCTGGCTTGGTGGGGAGCTGTTTCCAGAGCATTGCCTGGGGGACCCCATGACACCCTGTCCTCCCCCATCCGCTCAGCTTTGAACTGGGCGAGAAACATTCAGGCAAGCGCCGAACATGGCTTCACAGATGTTCTGCTCACGTTTCCTGGCAGGTCCCAAGGCGGGGGAACTGGCTGTGAGAGAGGGAAGTGGGCCCAGTCTTTTCCGTCTCTCGTGGTACGGGAGTTTCTCCTGGCCCCTAGTCATTCCCAGCACCCGCCTCTCCTCTCTGCGGTTTGAGGAGGGTGACCAGGCCTAGTATCCTGGGGGGGCAGGGGGCATGCTGCTGATTAGCATTGGACTCCCCAGCCCCCGTAATGCATTTCAGCCCTTTGTTCGTGTCTCTGACTGCAGGGGCAGGAGGTGGCACTTGTTGCCGGGTGTATGTGGCAGAAATGAAGCTGAAGGGCTGAGCACAGAGGCCTGCCTGGCTCTGAGGGTGCCCTGCGTCCACTCCGCCTGGGCTGGGGACGGGCTGGCAGCTGAGAACTAACCCTCCTGCCCCCGGCAGTCCCTGCTCCAGGCAGCCAGAAGGGGGCAGTGTGAGCCTGGGCTATGGCTGCCCCCCACTCCCCGTGCCCCCCCAGGAACCCCAGCAAGCCCGGCCATATGGGCTCTGAGGAGCCGGCTGGTGGGGGGGGCCTGGCCACAGCCCAGGGTCAGCAAGAGGGGCCGGACCCACAGCATGTCCTTACTATACCCTCCCCTCCGGGGCAGCCCAGCCCCTCTTCCCTCCCTGCCCCCAACGCTTCTCCCCAGTGCCTTGCCCACTGCCAGGCTCTGCTGCCCGGAGGAGACGGTGGTGCCATGGCAACACCTGCACGACAGGCTGCAGCCGTGGGGCCTGCAGGTGACGGCGAGCCGGGACCCGGGGCTGCCAGGGACCTCGCCATGTGGGGGGCTGGCTCTCCCCGCTCCCCAGCAGAGCCTGGGGCCGAGTGCTGGGATGAGGCAGGGGGTTGGCAGGGCCTGGGGCTGGCGTGGGGCAGGGTGTGGGGAACCGTGACTGTGGTGGGGCCCAGTGAAGGAGGGGCACCATGGCAAAGTGTCTCCCCTGCTCCTCGCCCCTCCCCCTCTGTTCTAGCTGAGTCCCAGTGCAGGGGGCACCAGGGGTCCGGCCCCATGGAGGAAGCAGCCAGCAGCCAAGCCCCCTGTGAGGGGAGCAAGAGCCAGAGGCTGCCGGGCATCAAGGAGGAGCCCCCGGCCGGCCCCCCACCTGACTATCGGCAGCACCTGTACAGGTGAGCGAGGGAGGCAAGCCCCTCCCAGGGGAGCCCTGCAGGCCGCTGGCAGGGTGGGGTCGCCCCATGGAAACGCTGGGTCTCCTGACAGGGTCGGCGGCCCGGCTGCCTGGGCACTCGTGGGCACCAGCTGGGCAGGGACGTGGTGGGCTGGGCCAGATCCTGGGTGGATTCCAGGTGGGTTAGATCCTGAGAGGTGGGCCATGGCAAACTGGGTGGGTCCTGGGCTCGGGGGTGGCACGGCATCGCGAGCGGGGGCAGGCCGGGGGTGGGGGCTGGGCATGCCAGGCACAGCAAGCGGGTCAGGCTGCATGGTGTGACCTGCTTCCTTGCCCTTCTGGGTCCTGAAAGAGCCAAATACTTCCTGAGCCCGCCAGCCCTGGCGTGATGCAGGAGCCCCGGGGAGCTGGGCCTGCTGGAGGCAGCGGGAGGTAAGGGCCCAGCCCCAGCCCCCTGGCCCCCGGAACCAGCGCCCACGGCCCGGGCTGCACATTCTGAGCCCTGTGGTCTGGGCTGGCTGCACCCTGGGTTGGGGGGTGGGGGGGCTCCATTTCTCAGGCCCGTGGGCCTGTCTCGGGCCCGGCCCAGTGAGCCCTGGCTGGCTGGGTACATAGCAGCAGCCCTACGGCCCCCAGCTTGGGGCACTTGGCCTGGACACTCGCCCCGTCCCTTCCCCCAGGGGCCGGCGCTGAGGAGCTCTGGCGAGTCCTGCACGAGGAGCCACAGCGCCGGCGGCAGGCAGCAGAGGCCAAGACGGGGCAGATGCTCGCTGAGCAGGTGAGGGGCTCCTGGGCTGCTGTGGATTGTCCCTGCATGTGGAATTGCCATGGGTGGGAGCTGACTTTGCCCTGATTCCTACCCCACAAAGGTGGTCCCCCCTCGGGGGCATCTGCGGGAGCCTCCCTGGCAGGGCACCATGGGTGAATGGGCAGGGGACCCCCATGTCTCCCCCACTACATGAGGGCCCCATGCCCCTCCCCCCCATGTGTGGGTGCTGTGCCTGGGTATTGCGCTGTGTCTCTCCCCACTCCCCTGTGACGCTGCCCCTTGCAGGTGCCCTGGCTGGGATGCGCCGCTCTCTCGCCCAGGATGCAGCGGGTGGCACAGCGGAGGCAGCAGCTGCATGTGATGCACCGGCTAGGGGAGCTGCACCAGGACGAAACCAGCCTGCTGCTGGCCAGGGAGCCGCTCGCCGACCTCAATGACAGCCAGGGGGTGCAGGGGCCAGCCCGCTATCTGCACAGGGCCCTCCAGGGAGGTGTGTGCGGCTGGGGGGTGATGGGCTCTCGGCGGCTGGGGGCACCTGGGTGGGGCTGGCTTGCTGGTGCACAGCTTAGCATTTACTCTCAGGCAACACATCCCCTCTGATGTGCAGCTCCCTGCACGTACATGTGTCTGCGGGTGCCTGTGCGTGTGCGGCTGTGCACATGTGCATGTTGTGCAGGGACACGTGTGTCTGGGGGTTGCTCTGCGGGTGTGCACATCTGAATGTCATGGAGGGACATGCGTGTGTCTGGGGGATGCCTGCATGTGTGCATGTCATGCAGGTACACAGGTGTTTGGGAGGGTGCTGTGTGGGCATTCACATCTGCATGTTGTGCAGGGACATGCGTAGGTCTGGGGGATGCCTGCAAGTGTGCAGGCATGCATGTGTGCGTGTCATGCACGTACACGTGTGTCTGGGGGTGCTGTGTGGGTGTGCACATGTGTATGTCATGCTGGTACACACACGTGTGTAGGGCTGCTGTGTGGGCATTCACATATGCATGTTGTGCAGGGACACGTGTCTGAGGGTGCTGTATATGTGTGGGCATGCACATGTGTGTCTGGGAGGTGCCTGCATGTGTGCATGTCATGCAAGTACATACGTGTCTGGGGGTGCTGTGTGGGCATTCACATATGCATGTTGTGCAGGGACACGTGTCTGGGGGGTGCTGTGTGTGTGTGTGGGCGTGCACATGTGCATGTCGTGTAGGTACATGCATGTGTCTGAGGGGTGCCTGCACGTGTGTGGGCATGCACGTGTGCATGTCGTGCAGGTACATACATGTGTCTGGGGGGTGCCTGAACATGTGCATCTCGTGCAGGGACACACGTGTGTCTAGGGGGTGCTGTGTGGGCGTGCACATGTGCATGTCATGCAGGTACATTGTGTGTCGAGGGTGCCTGCATGTGTGCATGTCGAGCAGGGACACGTGTGTCTGGGGGGTGCTGTGTGGGCGTGCACGTGTGCATGTCGTACAGGGACAGGTGTGTCTGGGAGGTGCTGTGTGGGCATGCACATGTGCATGTCGTACAGGTACATGTGTGTGTCTGGGGGGTGCCTGCATGTGTGCATGTCGTGCAGGGACACACATGTGTCTGGGGGCCCGGGGAGCAGGCTTGTCCCTGCAGAGCGTTGCGTGACATATCCTTTCTTGTGCTGTAGGTCGCTGAGCAGGTGCCTGCTGGCTGTGGAGCCCAGTCCTGGCATGGTGCCCCACAGCCGATGCCAGAGCCAGCTGTGGGCGAAGCGTGGCCTTGACCTCGGACTCCCGCTCCCATGCCCCCGCTGAGCGGGCAGATGCTGCCGCACGTTCACCCCAAGCTGGTGCCCGTGCTGGGGGCTGGGCAGGCAGTGCTGGGGGCCAAGGCATGCCCCTGGCTGGCTGGCTAGCAGCCTGTGGAGCCTGCAGCACAAGGGGAGGGGCTGGGCACAGGCTCTCCAGGCCGCCGGTGCCAGCGTGTGTCCAGGGAGATGGGATGTGTCGCCTGCGCCGCGTGGCAGTGTGTTGGCTGGGCACTGAGCCTGTAGCAAATGGATCTGCCCCCCGGGGCTGTGCTCAGCCTGGCCAATGCCAGTCAATGCGCCAATGGCGCAGGCAGTGAGGAAGGCGCTCTGCCCCCCATTCCCTCTCAGCTGCGCCCAGAGCTTAGGGCAGAGTGGCTGACACTGGCAGTGAGACCCAGCAGCTCTGCCAGTCCTGAGCGGAGGTGTGGGAATCAGCCTTCCCCTCACAGGAGCTAACCAGGCGGGCGGCTCCCAGGCTGGGCTTCGCGAGCCCCTCTGGCCAGGCCTGTGCCAGGGGCACCCACGTGGCCAGGGGCTGCAGTCAGGGGCGGCGAGTTAGATAAACGTGATGCCCAGGCTCCAGGAATATTCCAGGTCTCTCCCCCAGCCCTGCCTGATGCCCCCGGGTGATTTAAAAGGGCCCGGAGACCCCTGGCCACCACCATCGGCAGCTCAGCTGGGTAAGGCAGCTTCCTCCCCGGCCTTGCTCCGCGTTACTCCTGGAAGCAGCCAGAATGGCCCTACGGCCCCTGGAGAGCAGGGGGTCTCTGCACGCTGTCCCTGCCCCAAGTGCCAACTCTGCAACTCCCATTGGCTGGGAACTACAGCCAATAGAAGCTATGGGGGTGGTGCCTGCGACCCCCCTGCCTCTAAGCCGCTGCCAATGTGGAGTGAGGGTCACTTTCGGGAGCTGCCCAGGTAATCGCTGCACCCCTTTCCTGCACGCCAAACCCCTGCCCCAGCCCAGAGCCCGCACCCCAACCCCCTCCTGCATCCAAACTCCCTCCCAGAGCCCGACCCCGCTGCACCCAAACTCCTTCCCACAGCCCAACCCTCCTCCCGCATCCAACCCCCCTCCTGCACCCAAACTCCCTCCCAGAGCCCAAGCCCCCCACCCAACTCCCTCTTAGATCCCGACCCCCCGCGCACCCAAACTCCCTCCCAGAGCCTCCAGCACCCCTCACCCTCTCCCGTACCCCTATCCCCTGCTTCAAGCCAGAGCCTGCACCCCACATCCAAACTCCCTCCCAGAGCCTGAGCCCCCCCCCACACACACCCAAACTCTCTCCCGGAGCCTGACCCCCCTCCCGCACCCAAACTCCCTCCTGCACCCAAACACCCTGCCAAAGCCTCCAGCACCCCCACCCTCTCCCACACCCCAGTCTTGTGCCCCAGCCCAGAGCCCGCACCCCACACCCAAACTCCTCCCAGAGCCCGACCCCCCCTTGCACCCAAACTCTCTCCCAGGGCCTTAGGCAGGTGTGTGTGGGGGGACTTGGACCCATTCTGGGGTCCAACAGTGTGCCCTTATTGCTGAGAAAGCTAAGGGCATTTTGGGCTGTATAAGTAGGGGCATTGCCAGCAGATTGAGGGACGTGATCATTCCCCTCTATTCGGCATTGGTGAGGCCTCATCTGGATACTGTGTCCAGTTGTGGGTCCCATGCTACAAGAAGGATGTGGAAAAATTGGAAAGAGTCCAGCGGAGGGCAACAAAATTGATTAGGGGACTGGAGCACATGACTTATGAGGAGAGGCTGAGGGAACTGGGATTGTTTAGTCTGCAGAAGAGAAGGATGAGGGAGGATTTAATAGCTGCTTTCAGCTACCTGAAAGGGGGGTTCCAAAGAGGATGGACCTCGGCTGTTCTCAGTGTGGCAGATGACCAGAACAGAGGAGTATGGCTCAAGTTGCAGTGGGGGAGGTATGGTGGTATTAAGGAAACTTTTTCACTCAGAGGGTGGAGCACTGGAATGGGTCTCTAGGGTGGTGGAACTTCTTCCTTAGAGTTTTTTAAGGTCAGGCTGTGACAAAGCCTGGCTGGGATGATTTAAGTTGGGGTTGTCCTGCCTCTGAGCAGGGGTTGGACTAGACACCTCTGAGTCCCTTCCCACGCCTAAAGTCTAATGATTCTTGGAAACCAATTATACAAACTGCGACCTCTGGCACGGGGTACTGTACCCCCAGACTCGCCAGTGGCCAGCTCCGTCAGGAACACTCCCGTGGCTTGGCACCAGCCCCTGACTTGCCGCCTGGCCCAGCTCGTGTCGGGCACCCCCGTTTTGTATGGTCGGCACCTAGGCTCCACCCGACTCGCCGGCTGGGCCCGCTCCTGTAGGGACACCCCGTGGCTGGGGCACCAGCTGCCCCCCACCGACTCGCCGGCTGGCCCAGCGCCTGTCAGGGACACCCTTGGCTGGGCACGCCCACCCCCCGAACCAGCTGGGCAGCTCCTGCAGGACACCCGTATTGGGCCCCAGCCCCCCTGACTCGCCGCTGGGCCAGCTCCCTGTCAGGACACCCCATTGCTGGGCACCAGCCCCCCGAACTCACCGCTGGCCCAGCTCCTGTCAACCCCGTGGCGGGGCACAGCCCCCCCCCAACTCGCCGTTGGCCGCTCCCTGTCAGGGACACCCATGGCTGGGCACCAGCCCCACTCACCGGCTGGCCCAGCTCTGTCAGGGACCCCGTGGCTGGGGCACCAGCCCCCCCCCCCCCAACTCGCCGACTGGGCCCAGCTCGTGTCAGGGACACCTCCGTGGCTCTGGCACCAGCCCCCACCCCCCCGACTCACCGGCTGGGCCCAGCTCCTGTCAGGGACACCTCACGGCTGGGGCACCAGCCCCCCGACTAGCCGGCTGGGCCCAGGTGATGGCCTCGGCTTGCTGCTGTTCCCCACAGTGAGGTTGCCAGTCTCAGGCCGTCTGCCTGTGGCTGGCGGCTTGGCTCTGGGAAGGGATCCCCCAGAGAGCTGGGCCGTGCCCAGCGCGCTGGGGAACAGCTGCCCATGCCCAGCGGGTGCTGGTCCCGACACCGAGGGAGGGGCTCGCTGCAGGATCAAAAGTGTTAATGGTGCCAGCAAGCGGGCAGGGGCCGGGACTGCCTGCAAGGAGCCAAAGTAGGGTGTGCCGGGCCCAGCCCTTGGGCAGCAGTGCCCACCCCCTGCGCTGCGTGACTCCCAGGGGCCTTCCCATCCCAAGCACCCAGCGGCTCTGGCCCAGAGCCAGGCAGCTAGGCACTGAGTGTGGCGCCAAGGATCACGTGTCAGGGTGGCCGATGGGCAGAGCCAAGTGTCGTACGTAGGGACAGGCCTGGGTGCCCTGCACGGGCAGAGCTGGGCACTCGCTGGCACACGGCATGGCCCCAAACCCCGGGTCCCGCCTGCAGTCTGTGCCAGCCACAGCCTGAGGTCCCCGCCGCTCCCCATGGCTGCAGTGCCAGGCCTGGGCAGGGCAGGGTTGGGCACTCCTGTAGGCAGCAGGCCCCGTGCCCTCGCATGCTGCACCTCACTCACAGCGGGGAGCTGAGGGCTGGCAGCTTAAGGGGCAGGGGCACACTCCCTCCTCTCCCCCGTGTGCTGTACCTGGCCTCCCGCTCACCTTGGCTGAGCTGCGGGGCCCGCCCCACCTGGCACCGGTGGCGGGAGGAGGAGCCTGCGGGCGGGAACCTTTGCAGGAACAAACAGCCCAGCCCTGAGCAGAGTGAGCTGGGAGTCGGCTGCTGCAGGCCGCTGCCAGGGGCTTCAGGACGGGCGTGTGCCCACCTGGCCAAGCGTGGCCCTTGCCAGGGACCCTGAGCAGCGACAGCCGTACAGGTACCAGTGCAGCCCTGGCTCTGCGTGCTGCCTTCGCGCTGTTCCCTGGCCGGGTGGCACCAGCCAGCACCCCGCCTGGCTCACTCTCGCCGCGTGGGCAGAGCTGAGGTGCCCTGCGGTGGGCGGGGCGGGGCGGGAAGGGCTGATCGTCTCCCCGGGGCAGGGCTGGCTTGGCTGAGGGGTGTGAACCCTGTGCCCTGGCCTGTCTGTGCTGCCCCCCTGGCGGTCAGTCTCCATGGGTTGCCAGTGCCAACACAGCAGCCCCACTCCCACCCAGAGGTGGCAGCTTTGCAGTGGGAGGGAAGTGGCATTTGGCCTGGAGGCTGGGCAGTGCTGTGGGTGCGGTCGGGCTAGTGCTGAGAGGGTGGGAGGCTGGAGGTGCACAGAGCTCACTGGAAGGGCGCGGTGCCCTGCACTCTGGCAGAGGATAGCCGGGGCTGCTCTGAGGGGCCCACTGTGAGCATGTGGTGTCCTGCCCTGGCCAGGGCAGATGTGTGGGGAGCTCAGGGTGCTGCGGTCACAGGTGGGGGTGGAACAGAGCCATTGGGGCTCACAGCCTTTCCAGGGGTGGGCCCGGGACACTGGGGCTGCTGTTCCCTTGGGGGTGAACGTGCCCCTGAGGCGATGCTGCTGGGCCTGGGGCCCCGGCTGGAGTCTCAGCAGATGCCCTGGTGAACAGGCCACACGGTGCCCAGCCTGGGCCAGTGTCCATGGTGCGGGGCTGGGGGCAAAGCCCATGCTCCCCAGGCAGGGGGGCTGGGCCTCTCTGCCCTGCCCAGCGCCCTGGGGCAGGAGAGAGCAGCCACGTGGGGGGAGCTCTGGGAGCGACAGGAGGGTCCCTGAGCTGGGCTGACCCCCAGGCTTCGGGCTGCCAGGGATGGGGGAGGCCGCTCCTGCTCCTGCACGGGGGCAGAGCTGATGCTGGGACAAGGGGTGGGTCTGGCTAGCTGGAGCCCTGCAGGCTGCTGGGCCAGGCCCCATCTCTGAGCCCTACGGAGCTCCTGGGGCCAGGGATGAAGCAGCTCCCTGAGGCTGCAGGGGAGGGGACAGAAGGCCCGATAGCAGCAGGGAACCCGAGGTGTGGTGGGGTCCCCGTGAGGTGCCCTCTGGGACAGGGGTGTGGCCAGAGCACAGCCCCTCCTGGGAGTCAAAGTCAGGCTCCACCCTCCTGCAAAGACCCCCCTTACCCCCAGGGGCAGGACTCATCTGGGTCCTGGCTGGCCTCCAGCACTGAGCCGCTCTCCAGAGGTCTGACGGCCAGCTGGCCACCTGCCTCCCAGTCCCAGGGGCTTGTAGCCTGGATGTGCGGCTCCTGGAGTGCCAGCTTGGATGCCCTCGGTCATGGAGCTGGCTCCCTCCCTGCCCAGCCCCCCGACGGGCTGTGCCGGGACACTGGCTGTTTCTCACCCTGCCCCCTCTGCGTCCTGGTGGCAGCAGCTGTGGGACGCGCAGCTTTCACCGGAGAGCCTGGTGCAAGACACAACACGCACATTCCTGCCTGGCTGGGGCCAGCACCCTGGGAACGGGCTTGCTCCTTTCTCCCTAGCCCCGGCCCTGGGCAGGCCTGGCTTCCCACGCTTTGGGGCTTGAGGCCAGCGGGGGGACAAGGAGTGGGCCCTCTCCCACCAGCGCAGCACAGCTGTGACGGTGCTGTCCGTGGGAGCCAGCTGAGGTCCCTCAATCAGGGTGAACTGCAAACAAAACAGGGCAGACAAATCCCAAATGCTGGTGGTTATTCCACTACTTAGATTTACCAACCAGCACAAAAGAGCTTCTATAGTACCGCACTGGTTACTTAGAAGTTTAAACCACGCAGTTCCCTTAAAGTGCCCAGCCTCAGGCCTCCCTCCAGACACACCTGTCAGATATGATGATGATTCCTGAAAATCTTACTTCATCATATAAAAGAAAAGGTTCTTCCAATCCCAAAGGATCAGCCACATACCCAGGTTCAATTATAACTTAGATCTGGCTGGGTCCTAAAACCCTACAGCCAATTCTTATTAACTAAGCTAAGATTTATTAGAACAGAAAAGAGAGAGAGTGTTGGTTAAAAGATCAATACACATACAGACTTGAATTCAGTTCTTGAGGTTCAGAGACATAGTAGAAGTGAGCTTGTAATTGCCAAAACTCCTTTTAAAAGTAGTCCGTAGGTTATAGTCCAATGTCCATATTCAGGGTGTCTCCAGTCAATGACTGGGGATCTCAATCCTTGTGGCTTAAGGTTTCCCCCTCTTGAAACCCAAAGCAGATCTGAGATGAAGGAAGGATCGTGTCCAGGCTTCTTATACATTTCCAGCAGCCTTTCGGCCTGAGAAAAACAATAGGCTTAACTCCTTCTCCCAAACATCCTGGCAATTAGCACAGAGTAATTTATCCATTAAACAGTTCAGATACAGGTTACCACAACCTTCAAAGAGACACATAGACAATAATACTATTTCACTCAAGTATCATCTTAAATGTTAAATTCCTTTTTTGATCTTTGAATTAAAACTATAGCAATAGACAAGACTTGTTTGCTGGCATCCCAAGACCTGAGCAAACACCTCCCCTTCTACCTCTAACAATGCAGACTTGCATTTCAAAGCTCTGTTCATTTATATATCTTGCTAACCAGTTCTTAATGTTCACCCAGGGTCAGGTCAGTGGGTGAGGTGAGTTAATTAACTCTTTCTGGCCCTGTCACCTTTCAATGAGATATTACATTACACTCCTAACGTCACAACAGCCGCTTAGCCCAGCTTGGCTGGGGAAGCCAGGCGTCTGCGCCCGCCTGCCCAAGCGTGCCATGTGCCCCAGGAGGGGTGAGACCAGAGCAGCTCTCAGCTCACGCCCCACAGGGCGACCCGCTTGACGGTAACTGTAGCCCCTCGTGAGCTGGGAGCCTGGCGCAGGTCAGCCTGGCCAGGGGCAGCCCAGGGCCCAGAGGCTGGTCGTCCCCGCCCCAGCTGGCCTGTGTGCACTGCCGAGCAGAAAGAATCGGCTGTGACATTCCCGTAGCCTGGAGACCGTTAGCCCCTTTCACAGCCCAGCACCGATTTGAATAAGAATCACTCTGTCCCGGCCTCCCTACGCCTGGGAGAGGAGCCGGGTGAGTTTTACCCATCGCTTCCCTTGTTTTCCAGCTTGTTTTTGTGCGCCGAGTTCTCACGCTGCCTGCCCAGGGCTCGGGGACTCATAGGAGCAGGAGGGGCGCTCTCGGGGGCCGCCTCCGCCCCGCCTGCAGCCAGCTCCCCCGTCCCGCAGCGCGTAGTGGGAAGTGACTGCCAGGGCCGCGGGCTGCACCACTCAGACGTGAGTACCGGAGCAGTTCTGGGGCGAGCAGGAGGGGGCTGCACGCGACGCCTGCTGCCCTAAGGTTCCTGGCCCTGGCAGCGACATTACTGCTCAAGCTGCCTGGATTTCTCCTCCAGCCCCGAGCCCGGTGCCCAGCAGAGGTGAGCTGGCAGGAGGGTGCCCGGGCCAGCGAGGCAGCAGGCTGAGGGGAATGGGCTTGCTCAGCACCCCACAGCCACTCGGGGCAGTGCCAGGAAGAGAACCCAGGTGTCCGGGAGCCCTGTCTCCTGCTCCAACTCTTACTATGAGATGTGCTGGCTGCTTCGCATGCCCAGCCCCAGGTTAGCGTGGCAGCTCCCTACATGCCACTGGTGGGGTGGCACTGCCCACCGGAGCACTTTGCCCTCACTAGGGCTAACACTGGCCCGGGGCACATGCGCCTGTTGTGAGATGTGGGACCCCCCAGCCACGGGCAGCTCCCACCTGCCGCCGATCCCCCAGCTCCCCGGGGGACAGCAGGGAGAGGCCTGGCAAGGTGAGAGTCTGTGGGGGGACCACAGCTGCTGTCCTGGGGGTGGCTGAGCAGCGCCTGACCTCCGAGGCAGCCAGTCCCCCGGGAGCCCTGGCTCTGCTGACCATGGCCAAGCCCCAGCGTCGGGCACTAGCAGTACCAGGGAGCCCTGGAACCTCCCACCTGCCGGGCTGGCAGGAAGGAGGCCCGGGCCACTGCGTAGGGAAGAGGGAGCCCTGTCCCACCCCCCTTCCCATCACCCCCAGTCTCTTTCCCCTCTGCCCTGTGCACCCTGGGCCCACGGCTCCCCACAGATCTGACCTCCACCCACACTCCCCTCGCCCAGCCCAGCCCAGCCCAGCCCGGCGTAACCCTCTCCCCTCGCTCTCCCCAGGCTGGACTCCGGTGCCCATGGAGCTGCTGCTCGCTCTTCTGCTGCTGAGTAAGTCCCCGCTCACATGCAGCCCCTCCCCTCTCAGGCAGGCGGGCAGCGCCATCCGCAGACCCTGGGGTGTCCTGAGCGCAGGGGCCCAGTGGGGACCGGATGGACGTGGGGGGCCCTGAGGATGGGGTCCCAGTGGGGGCTGGATGGAGGCGGGGGGCCTGAGGACAGGGGGCTCAGTGGGGCCTGGATGGACGTGGGGAGCCCTGAGGGCGGGGGCCCAGTGGGGGCCGGATGGACGTGGGCGGCCCTGAGGATCGGGGGCCCGGTGGGGGCCAGATGGAGATGAGGGTCCCTGAGGGTGGGGTCCCGGTGGGGGCCAGATGGAGGCAGGGAGCCCTGAGGGCGAGGGCCCATTGGGGGCTGGATGGAGGTGGGGGGCCCTGAGGATGGGGGGCCTGGTTGGGGCCGGATGGACACGGGGAGCCTTGACGATGGGGGGCCCGGTGGGGGCCAGATGGAGGCGGGGGTCCCTGAGGACGGGGTCCCGGTGGTGGCCGGATGGAGGCAGGGGCCCAGTGGGGGCCGGATGGAGGCAGGGGCCCTTGAGGATGGGGGGCCTGGTGGGGGCCAGATGGATACGGGGGGCCGTGAGGACAGGGGGCCCAGTGCAGTGAGGCCGTGGGACGCGGGGGCCCTGAGGATGGGGGGCCCAGTGGGGGCCGGATGGAGGTAGGGGGCCCTGAGGACGGGGGCCCGGTGCAGTGAGGCCGGGGGACGCGGGAGCCGGATGGACGCGGGGAGCCCTGAGGACGGGGGCCCGGAGCAGTGAGGCCGGGGGACGCGGGGGCCCTGAGGGCAGGGGCCCAGTGGGGGCCGGATGGACGCGGGGAGCCCTGAGGACGGGGGGCCCAGATGGAGGCAGGGGCCTGAGGATGGGGGCCCGGTGCAGTGAGGCCGGGGGACACGGGGGCCCTGAGGACGGGGGGCCCAGTGGGGGCCGGATGGAGGCGGGGGCCTGAGGATGGGGGCCCGGTGCAGTGAGGCCGGGGGATGCGGGGGCCCTGAGGATTGTGGGGAAGCCCGAGGGCGAGGGCCAGTTGGGGGCCGGCAATTATATGGCGTGGGCGGCTGAGGATCGGGGGCCAGGTGGTGGCAGATGGGAGATGAGGTCCCTGAGGTGGGGTCCGGTGGGGAGCCAGATTGGAGGCCGGGAGCCTGAGGGCGCGGGCCATTGGGGGCTGGAGTGGTAGGTGGGGCCCTGGGATGGGGCCTGGTTCGGGGCGGCATGGACACGGGGAGTTGACATGGGGGGCCGGTGGGCGGCCGATGGAGGCAGGGTGGTCCTGAGGAGTAGGTCCAGGTGGTGGGCCGGATGGAGGCGGGGCCCAGTCGGGGCCGGATGGAGCGGGGCCTTGAGGCAATGGGGGGCTGGTGCGGGCGCCATGGATAGGGGGCCGTGAGGACAGGGGCCAGTTTGCAGTGAGGCCGTGGGACGCGGGGGGCCCGAGGATGGGGGCCAGCTGGGGGCGGATGGAGGTAGGGGGCCTGAGGACGGGGCCGGTTATGCAGTGAGGCGGGCGTAGGTGAGCGCGTATGGACGCGGGGAGCCTGAGGGGGGCCCGGAGCCAGTTGAGGCCGGGGTGACGCGGGGGCCCTGGGGCAGGGCCGTGGGGCGGATGGACCTGGGGTAGCCTAGAGGGGACGGGGGGCCAGGATGGACGGCAGGGGCTGAGGATGGGGGCGGTGCAGTGAGCGGGGGACACGGGGGCCCTGAGGACGGGGGGGCCAGGGGGGCGGATGAGAGCGGGGGCTAGGAGGATGGGGCCGGCTGCGTAGAGGGCCGGGGGATGGGGGGCTTGCAGGATGGGGGGCCCAGTGGGGCCGGATGGAGGCGGGGCCTGAGGACGGTGGCTGGGTCAGTGAGGGCTGGGGCGCGGGGGCTGGGCGGGGCCGGTGACTTGAGGCCGGGGACGCAGGGGCCCTGAGTACGGGCGGCCGTGGGCGGATAGGGGGGGGCCTGAGGGCGGGGCCAGTGCAGTGAGGCGAGGGGACGCAGGGGCCCTGGGACGGAGGAGCCAGTGGGGGGCCGGATGGAGGCGGTGGGCCTGGAGGATGGGGGCGGTGCAAGTGAGGCCGGGGGACGGGGAGCCTGAGGACGGCGGGGCCAGTGGGTGGCCGGATGGGCAGGGGCCCTGAGGACGCGGAGGCCAGTGGGGGCGGATGGCGCGGGGGGCCTCGAGGCCGGGGGCCCGTGGCGTGAGGTCGGGGGACGCCGGGGGCCCGGGGACTGGGGGCCACTGGGGGCGGTATGGGCGGGGCCCTGCAGACACTGGGGGCAGTGGGGGCCGGAAATTGGAGGCGGGGGCCCTAGGCGGGGGCCGGATGCAGTGAGGCCGGGGGACCGGGGCCCTGAGGACCGAGGGGACGCGCTCCCGGACGTCGGACCCCTTGGCAGCTCCTGCAGGAACAGAGCTCGGCTCCGCCGCGCACCGCTCCTTCCCAGCCCCTGAGCTGAGCCGTTAAATCCCCAGACAGTTGGTCTGCTGAGCCCGCGCTTGATTAGGGCAGCGCGGGCTGAGCGTGCTCGCAGCTCCCGGTGATGGGGCGGCAAGGCCAGCGGCAGTCCCGAGCCCGTCCTCCGGTGCCTGGCGCTGCCTGCGGCCGGGTGCGAGACAGGCGTGGGCTACGCCGAGGGCGGGGCTGAACCTGCCCCTCACCCCCCCTGCTGTGCCCGGTGCTGGAGAACTCCCAGGTTATGCGGTGGGCACCTTGCTCCGAGGGTCTGGAGATGGCCCTGGAGCACGCCTCAGGGGCTGGGCGGAGTCAGGTGGGGGCAGTGGGACGGGACTTGGGCCTGGGAGATGAGGGGGGCAGAGTCTGCAGGCAGGCAAAGGCTTTGCTCCCCCCATCACAGGCTGCTAGTGCGGGAGCTTCAGGGTATGGCGTTTCCTGCTAGGTAGTGGCTGTGACCAAGTGTTGCGTGCGGGGGGAGTTGCCCAGGAAGGATGTGTGCGGGGCGAGGGGCTGTGCCAGAGGCGGGGGGAGTGTGGGGATGAGGCGGTACGTGGGGTGCACAGGGTAAGTTGGGGGAGAGGGGTGCAGGGTTTACACGGGGGAGGATGGTTGTGCAGGGGTGACAGGGACGGGAGGCGGTGCTGAGTTTGACAAGGTAGTGTGGAGGGGGAAGGGTGATGGTGGGAGGAGGTGGGGGGGTGCACAGGGGAAGTGTGGGGGGGAGGGGTGCGGGGAGTTGCACGGAGGGAGGTGTGCGCAGGGGGAGGGGTGCACAGGGGGACGAAGGGGTGAGCCCAGGGGCCCCGTGCAGGGGCAGAGGCGTATGTGGGGGCTGGGCCTCAGCCTCTGTCAGACTGCCCCCGCCCTGTGCCTCTCTCCAGTCCAGGTGCCCGGTGCGGCGAGCCAGGACAAGCCAGGCTGCTCCGCGGGCAGCTGCCACCCGGCCACCGGGAACCTGCTCATCGGGCGGGCCCAGAACCTGAGTGCTACGTCCACGTGTGGGCTGTGGGGGCCCCAGGAGTACTGCATCGTCAGCCACCTGCAGGTACTTGCCCGCCGGCCTCGCGCCAAGGGGTGCCCAGGGCAGTGCCCCACCCTCCGGGTGCTGTGCGGCCTGGCTCCTGGCCCAACACTGTTCTCTGCCTGCAGCGTGGACAGCTGCCCCCTCCCCGTCACTCTGCGTGGGCACCTGGGGGGCAGGGCCCTCTGCCCTCAGCCCCCACTGGCTTGAGCCAGGCCCCTCCCATCCAGGGCAACCAGAGGATCTTGGCCCCTGAGCCCTGCACTCTCACTGGCACTCGCCAGCCGGGCCTCGGACCTACGGGGAGCCTGGCCAAGGGAGACGGGGGCTCGGTCCCCTATGCCCAACCCCAAACACTCAGCCGAGCCGGGCTGGCAGAGCCTGCGAGTGGACCAGGGTCAGCGTGCGTGTGTGAGTCCATCTGTCCGGCTCTGTGCATGTGCGTGTGTCCGTCTGGCCTCCAGGTTTGCGTGTGCGCGTGAGTCTGTCTGTCTGGCTCTGCGTGTGTGCGTGAGTCCATCTGTCCTCTGGGTCTGTGTGTGCGCGTGTCACAGAGTGTGGGGGAGTCCGGCCTTGCACCCCTCTTCCTGGGACTCACAGCGACTCTCAGCCAGCCAGTAAAACAGAAGGTTTATTGGACAACAGGAACACAGGTTTCAGTAGAGCTCGTAGGCTCAGCCAGGACCCCTCAATCAAGCCCCTCTGGGGTCCTGGAAGCTTAGTCCCCTGAATTCCAAGTGCCCAGCCCAAAACCGAAACTGAACTCCCTTCCCTCCAGCCGGCCCCTTCCTTTTATCCCACTTCCCGGGCAAAGGTGCTGACTCCCTCCCCCCTTACCTGGCTCAGGTTACAGGCTTAAATCCTGTCCCTCACCTAAAGACGTCCCCTGCTCTCCCATCCCCCATGCAGACAACCCCTACTCCATCACAGCGCGTGAGACTGTCTATCCTCTGGATCTGTGTGTGTGCATGAGTCCGTCTGTCCTCCAGGTCTGTGTGTGCGTGTGAGTCTGTCTGTCTGGCTCTGCGCGTGTGCGTGTGCGTGAGTCCGTCTGTCCGGCTCTGTGTGTGTGTGTGAGACTGTCTGTCCTCTGGGTCTGCATGTGTGCGTGAGTCCGTCTGTCCGGCTCTGTGTGTGCGTGAGTCCATCTGTCCAGCTCTGCATGTGTACATGAGTCCATCTGTCCTCTGGGTCTGCGAGTGCACGTGAGACCGTCTATTCTCTGGATCTGTGTGTGTGCGTGAGTCCGTCTGTCCTCCAGGTCCGCGTGTGTGCGTGTGTCTGTCTGTCCTCCAGGTCTGCATGTGCGCATGAGTCCGTCTGTCCTCTGGGTCTGCGTGTGTGTGTGAGACCGTCTATCCTCTGGATCTGTGTGTGTCAGGTCTGCGTGTGCGCGTGAGTCTGTCTGGGTCTGCATGTGTGCGTGAGTCCATCTGTCCTCTGGGTCTGCATGTGTGCGTGAGTCCGTCTGCCCGGCTCTGCATGTGTACGTGAGTCCATCTGTCTGGCTCTGTGTATGCTTGTGAGTCCGTCTGTCTGGCTCTGCATGTGCACATGAGTCCATCTGTCCATCTCTGTGTGTGTGCATGAGTCCATCTGTGTGCATGTGTGTGTGTGTGTGTCTGTCTGTCTGTCCATCTGGCCCCCTGGATCTGTGGGTGTGTACGAGTTTGTCTGGATGTGTGTGTTGTTACCAGATTTGCCCATTACTTTGGGATATGCTCATTTATTCAGGTTACCTTTCTGGGGAAGGGGATTCTGTACTTCTATCAATGTGCTGCTTGTGTCACGTGCGTGTTCATATGGAGCTCTACTTCGCCCTTCTACCAGTCCCCTCCCAATGGAGCTATCCTGCAGGACCTAGGGTCCCTAGAACCGGATGAACACACCCCCACCCCCACATTCATTAACAGAGCAAGTCTGAGCGGACCGGGTCAATCAGCACTGTCAAGCTGACCCCTTATATGTCCCTGGACTCACTGGGGTGGATGAAGCAGCACTTCCAAGCTGACCCTCATATGCCCCTGGGCTCCACAGACTGGGTCAAGCAGCACTTTCAAGCTGTTGCCCTTATTGTGTCCCAGATTCAGCATGTCCCTATCCCCACCTTCACAACACAATTGTACTGGCAGTAACCTACTTGATGAGCAAACCCCACAGGATTTTGGGCACTGCTTAGGTAAAAAAAGCGTTGCTGCAGAGTGAATGAGGGGAGCTAAAAACACAAAAGAGGAAGGTTCAGCCAGAGAGAGAGAGAAGCAACCAGCTTAACCATACAAGTTATTTATTGAATACTGGTGATAACTACCCAAGGAGGCTAAACCAACATAACATACTTTATTAAAGGTCAGTACCTAAGGTAGAAAGGAAAAATGAGAAGAGAGAGAGAGATAGAAGGGGATCTCACCACTCCCTGAAGCTTGGACTGGTTGGGGTTCCCAGATGATGCTGGTAGCTGAGGGCAGGAGGCAGGCAGAGTCCCCAGCACGATCAGTCAGGAGAGTATGGAGTCCTAGTGGAGCTGACGCAGAGTTTGGATCTGAGCATCAGAACCCTAACTGGAGGGTGAGTAGGGATTTTTGTAGAGAAAATACAATTGATCAAGGGAGAACAATAGATTTGTTTATAGGTAAAGCTGAAAACTCAAGGGTTTTCTTTAGCCTAGACCAAAGGAGCTGATCACTCTTGGCTATGGGTGGTGTTTTCTTCCAGGGAGCTCACAATGCAACTAGGCGGCTTCACTATTTGGATATCAGTTAAAGATTCATTACTAGAATTAGTCTGACAATTGCTGACCTGGGTGTGTGCAGACATAGGTTCATTAGCATCTGGAGCAGAGATTCCCATGATGCAGTGCTTCCCTGCTTTTTCTAGTCCCAGAATTCAGTGTGGTTCTTGGTTCCCCATTCTGTATGCAAACTGAGATGTCTTCCTGTCCCATCTTTCATGCAGATGAGGCTAGGGGAGTCGTCTCTGCTCTCCATTCTGTATGCTAATGGGGGATATCTTAATCTTGTCTCTCTTGTCAGGAGGGGTCTAGGTGTGTCTCCCAATGCCCTTCACTGCTCTCTGCCAGTTTTTTTCCTCTGATAGGTTTTGGTTTAAGCAGAGGCTGTGGGGGCGGCGGGGTGTCTTTCATGAGTCAGGCTGAATACTGCACCCTGGTTCCCCAAGAACACGGATGTGTCTGGTATCAGTGTGTGTGTCCGTCAGTGCGCCTGTGTCACGGAGTGTGGGGGAGTCCGGCCCTGCACCCCTCTTCCTGGAACCCACAGTGACTCTTGGCCAGCCAGTAAACCAGAAGGTTTATTGGACAACAGGAACACAGGTTACAGCAGAGCTTGCAGGCACCACCAGGACCCTTCCATTCCATCGAGTCCTTCTGGGCTTTCAGGGTGCTTGGATCCTAGCTAGGATACCCTGAATTCTGCCCACATAGCCCCAAACCCAAACTGAAAACTCCTCTCCTCCTGCCGACCCCTTCCTTTGTCCTCCTTCCCGGGCAAAGGTGTTGACCTTCCCCCCCTTACCTAGCTCAGGTTACAGGCTCCGGTATCATCCATCCCCTAAAGTCCTCCCCTGCTCTCCCATTCCCCACACAGACAGCCCCTACTCCATCACGGCCTGAACTGGTGGTTGTGTCCATCCATCTGTCCTCTGGATCTGTGTGTGAGTCTGTCTGTTCCCAGGATCTGTGTGTGTGCATGTGAGTGTGACGGAGCAGGGAGCGGGCGGGTTTGACCTGGGAATGTGGCCAGGGAGTTACAGTGGGGATGGGAAGGAAGCTCCCTGAGCTGTAACCTGAGCCAGGAGCGGGGTAGGGAGAAGTGACACCTTCTGCCCCGGAGACTGAACAAAGGAGAGGAGGAGCAGAGGGGAGCGGGGAGAGAGTGGCTGCAGCAATTTTTAGAGTCAGTTTGGGGCTGGCTGGGAAGACGCAGGGAACCCCGAGACTGGGGTCTAAGCTCCCTGAAGCCCAGAGAGACCCGGCTGAGAGGTCCTGGTTGTACCTACAAGCCCCGTTTGGGACTGTGCTCCTGTCGGCTAATAACCCTCCTGTGTTACTGGCTGGCTGAGAGTCCTGGGGAATCGCGGGGAGCAACTCCCCCACACTGCGTGACAGTGAGTCCGTCTGTCCAGTTCTGTGTGTGTCCATCTGTCCCCCGGATCTGTGGGTGTGTGTGAGAGTCCATCAGTCCGGCTGTGTGTGTGTGTGTCCATCTGTCCCCTGGAGCTGTGGGGGTGTGCATGTCTGTCTGTCCATCTGTGTGTGTGTGTGTCTGTCCATCTGTCCCCTGGATCTGTGGGGGTGTGCATGTCCATCTGTCCAGCTGTGTGTGTGTCTGTCCATCTGTCCCCTGGAGCTGTGGGGGTGGGGGTGTCCGTCTGTCCAGCTGTTTGTGTGTGTGTGTGTCTGTCCATCTGTCCCCTGGATCTGTGGGTGTGTGTGAGAGTCCAGCTGTGTGTATGTGTGCGTGTCCATCTGTCCAGCTGTTTGTGTGTGTGTGTCTGTCCATCTGTCCCCTGGATCTGTGGGGGGGTGTATGTGTCCGTCTGTCCGGCTGAACAGGTGGTTGTGTCCGTCCGTCTGTCTGCCTGGATCTGTGGGTGTGCGAGTCCATCCGTGCGCGGGTCTGGATCGCGCGTCCGGGGGCGAGTCTGTCTGTCTGTCCAAAGGCAGGCGCTGAGCAGAGGCAGCCCCAGTGCCCAGTCTGCCCCTGCTGCGGGGGCTGTACCGTGAGGCAGGGACAGCACTGGGACCCTCTCTGTGCTGCAGGACTCGGAGAAATGCTTCTCCTGCGATTCCCGGTCCCCGTCTCTGCACAACAGCCACCGCATCCAGAATGTGCTGTACCTCAGCGGCCGGGACGGGCACCCCACCTGGTGGCAGTCAGAGAATGGTGAGGGGGGCCCTCAGGGCCATGGAGAAAGGCTCCCTTGCTGGTGGATGGAGCCCAGACTAGCGGGGAGGGGAAGGGGTCATAGCCCATGCTTGGCTTGTGCTGCCCCGGGCTGCAGGAGTCATGGGGGACCCTCAGGAGAGTCTGGGCCGGGAGACGGCTCCTTGGGACCCCCCAATGCCGGGGCCTCCAGTCTGGGTGAGAGGCCCCCGCAGCCACCACGTTTGCCTCTGCTGGGAGTGACCACAGCTTGGGATGTGGGGGCGGCAAAGGGGCTGGTGCAGGCATGTGGTGGAGCATGGGGAGGGGTCTTGTCCTGTCTCCCTGGGGGGAGCTGGTGCATGGGGGTGACCCCGGCCCACCCCATCCTGTCTCCCTGGAGGCTGGTGCATGGGGGTGACCCCGCCCCATCTTGTCCTGTCTCCCTGGGGGCTGGTGCATGGATGTGACCCCGTTCCATCCCGTCCCATCTCCCCGGGAGCTGGTGCATCGGGGTGACCCGTCCCACCCCGTCCTGTCTCCTGGGAGGCTGGTGCATGGGGATGACCCCATCCTGTCCTGTCTCCCTGGGGGCTGGTGCATCGGGGTGACCCCATCCCGTCCTGTCTTCCTGGGGGCTGGTGAATGGGGGTAACCCCACCCCATCCCGTCCTGTCTCCCCAGGGGCTGGTGCATCGGGGTGACCCCGCCCCATCCCGTCCTGTCTCCCTGGGGGCTGGTGAATGGGGGTGACCCCATCCCGTTCTATCTCCCCAGGGGCTGGTGCATCAGGGTGACCCCATCCCATCCTGTCTCCCCGGGGGCTGGTGCATTGGGGTGACCCCACCCCATCCCATCCTGTTTCCCTGGGGGCTAGTGAATGGGGGTGACCCCATCCCGTCCTGTCTCCCCGGGGGCTGGCGAATGGGGGTGACCCCGCCCCATCCCGTCCTGTCTCCCCGGGGGCTGGTGCATCGGGGTGACCTCGCTCCATCCCGTCTTGTCTCCCTGGGGGTTGGTGCATCAGGGTGACCTCGCCCCATCCCATCCTGTCTCCCTGGGGGCTGGTGAATGGGGGTGACCCCGCCCCATCCCGTCCTGTCTCCCCAGGGCTGGTGAATGCGGGTGACCCCATCCCGTTCTATCTCCCCGGGGGCTGGTGCATCGGGGTGACCCCATCCTGTCCTGTCTCCCCGGGGGCTGGTGCATTGGGGTGACCCCATCCCATCCCATCCTGTTTCCCTGGGGGCTGGTGAATGGGGGTGACCCCATCCCGTCCTGTCTCCCCGGGGGCTGGCGAATGGGGGTGACCCCACCCCATCCCGTCCTGTCTCCCCGGTGGCTGGTGCATCAGGGTGACCCTGCCCCATCCCGTCCTGTCTCCCCGGGGGCTGGTGCATCAAGGTGACCCTGCTCCATCCCTTCCTGTCTCCCCGGGGGCTGGTGCATCAAGGTGACCCCGCCCCATCCCATCCTGTCTCCCTGGGGACTGGTGAATGGGGGTGACCTTTCTTATGCTGGTTGCCCCCTCTGGTGCTCAGTGCCTGAAATGCTGCAGCTCAGTGTTGCTTGGCAACAGACTTTTTTAACACAGGATTCCTAACTAGCCTTTGCCGGTAGAGTTAGGGAGAAAAAAAACCATTGATTTGCAAATGTCTTTTGCTGGTATTTGCTGACTCGCAGCTCAAGTCCCTTTGTTTAACAAAAGACCCTCGTTAAACCTAACGCCTCTGCCTGCAGAGTACTCAGAAGGGAGAGAGAGAAAAAAACCCTGCAGAGTTTTGCTTTTTAAACCCAAACTTCTCAGTCTGCCTGCAGATAGCAAGCAGGGAGAGAAATAAAAACCTCACTGGCTTATTGATTCATCCCACACGCTGCCACCATGTCAAGGTAGTATCCCCACTCTGAACCATAGCATCCCAAAGATGTGGTACCTGCATGAACCCCTCTAAGCCTAATTACTAGCTTAGAAATGATAGACTGCCACCACCCAAAAATATAGTGTTTTGGGTCACTTTCTGACTCCCCAAACTCTTCCCTGGGGACCCCAAGACCCAAACCCCCTTGGATCTTAACACAAGGAAAGTAAACCCTTTCCCCCACCATTGCCTCTCCCAGGCGTCCTCTCCGTGGGTTATCCTGGAGAGACTATACAGATTCAAGCTCCGTGAATCTAAAACAAAGAGGAAATTCGCCTTCCCGCCTCCTCTTTTCCCCCTCACCACTCTCTGCGAGAGAGACAGATTCCTAATACAGAGAGAAATCAGGCTTTTCCTCCCCGCTTCTCTCCTTTCTCCCACCAATTCCCTGGTGAGTGCGGACCCCTTCCCCTTGATTCTTAGACAAGGGAAAAATCAATCAGGTTCTTAAAAAGAAAAGCTTTTAATAAAAGAAAGAAAAAGTAAAAAATTATCTCTGTAATATCAAGATAAAAAAATGTTACAGGGTCTTTCAGCTTATAGAGAATAGAGAGAATCCTCCCCCCAGCACAAGACAAGTTGCAGCAAACAGAAATACAATCCTTCCAGCAAAATACACATTTGCAGTAAAGAAAATAATCAAAAGACTAAACCATCTTTCTAATTAGTACTTATTAAATTTAGCAGAAGAGACTTTTTCAGAAAGATTGGAGGAACCTGGATGCATGTCTGGCCTCTCCTAGCCCCCAGAGAGAACAAACCAAACCCCGCCCCCCAAAAACAAACAAACAAAGGCTTCCCTCCACTGAGATTTGAAAGTATTTTGTCTCCTGATTGCTCCTCTGGTCAGGTGTCAGCCAGGTTCACTGAGCTAGTTAACGCTTTACAGGTACACAAGACATTAACCCTTAACCATCTGTTTATGACATCCCACCCCATCCCGTTCTGTCTCCCCGGGGGCTGGTGCATCGGGATGACCCCGCTGTGACAGTGCTGCCCGTGGGAGCCAGCTGAGGTCACTCAATCAGGATGAACTGCAAACAAAACAGGGCAGATGAACCCCAAACGCTGGTGGTTATTCCACTACTTAGATTTATCAACCAGCACAAAAGAGCTTCTATAGTACCGCACTGGTTACTTAGAAGTTTAAACCACGCAGTTCCCTTAAAGTGCCCAGCCTCAGGCCTCCCTCCAGACACACCTGTCAGATATGATGATGATTCCTGAAAATCTTACTTCATCATATAAAAGAAAAGGTTCTTCCAATCCCAAAGGATCAGCCACATACCCAGGTTCAATTATAACTTAGATCTGGCTGGGTCCTAAAACCCTACAGCCAATTCTTATTAACTAAGCTAAGATTTATTAGAACAGAAAAGAGAGAGAGTGTTGGTTAAAAGATCAATACACATACAGACTTGAATTCAGTTCTTGAGGTTCAGAGACATAGTAGAAGTGAGCTTGTAATTGCCAAAACTCCTTTTAAAAGTAGTCCGTAGGTTATAGTCCAATGTCCATATTCAGGGTGTCTCCAGTCAATGACTGGGGATCTCAATCCTTGTGGCTTAAGGTTTCCCCCTCTTGAAACCCAAAGCAGATCTGAGATGAAGCAGGATCGTGTCCCAGGCTTCTTATACATTTCCAGCAGGCTTTTGTCCTGAGAAAACAATAGGCTTAACTCCTTGTCCCAAACATCCTGGCAATTAGCACAGGGTATTTTATCCATTAAACAGTTCAGATACAGGTTACCACAACCTTCAGAGACACAGAGACAATAACACTTTTTCACTCAAGTATCTTCTTAAATGCTAATATTCCTTTTTTGATCTTTGAATTAAAACTATAGCAATAGACAAGACTTGTTTGCTGGCATCCCAAGACCTGAGCAAACACCTCCCCTTCTACCTCTAACAATGCAGACTTGCATTTCAAAGCTCTGTTCATTTATATATCTTGCTAACCAGTTCTTAATGTTCACCCAGGGTCAGGTCAGTGGGTGAGGTGAGTTAATTAACTCTTTCTGGCCCTGTCACCTTTCAATGAGATATTACATTACACTCATAACGTCACACCCGCCCCATCCCGTTCTGTCTCCCCGGGGGCTGGTGCATCGGAGTGACCCCGCCCCATCCCGTTCTGTCTCCCTGGGGGCTGGTGCATCGGGGTGACCCTGCCCCATCCCGTCCTGTCTCCCCGGGGGCTGGTGCTTCGGAGTGACCCCGCCCCATCCCGTTCTGTCTCCCCGGGGGCTGGTGCATCAGAGTGACCCCGCCCCATCCCGTTCTGTCTCCCCGGGGGCTGGTGCATCGGGGTGACCCCGCCCCATCCCGTCCTGTCTCCCTGGGGGCTGATGCATCGGGGTGACCCTGCCCCATCCCGTCCTGTCTCCCCGGGGGCTGGTGCATCGGGGTGACCCCGCCCCATCCTGTTCTGTCTCCCCGGGGGCTGGTGCATCGGGGTGACCCAGCCCCATCTCTTCAGGCGTGGAGCATGTCAGCATCCGCCTGGACCTGGAGGCCGAGTTCCACTTCACTCACCTCATCATGAAATTTAAGGTAACTGGGCCCTGGGCTGGGTAGGTGGAAGGGGAGCTCAGGGTGGGCTCCGGGGGCCTAGTCCCCTGGGCTGGGGGTGGGGACAGCAGGGCCAACCCTGCTGAAGAGCAGCCATCCCACTGGTCCGAGACCTGGCTCTGCAGGGTTGGGCAGCCATGCTGGGGATCACCCAGCTTCCCTCCCCTGACATCCCACCCGGGGCCATGCTGGGGGGCACCCAGCTCCCCTCCCCAAACATCCCACCCGGTGCCCAGCTCCCCTCCCCTAACACACTGCCTGGGGCCGTTCTGGGAGGCACCCAGATCTCCTCCCCCAACACCCCTCCCCAGGCCATTCTGGGGGGCACTCAGCTCATCTCCCCTGACACCCCGCCCGGGGCCCTGCTGCAGTGCGCCCAGCCCCACCCGTGTCTCTCCCTCAGACTTTCCGTCCGGCGGCGATGCTGATCGAGCGCTCGGCGGATTTCGGTCGCACCTGGAAGGTTTATCGCTACTTCGCCTACAATTGCTCCCGGCTGTTCCCGGCCGTGGCTGTGCAGGCATCAGGCCGCGTGGACCAGGTGCTGTGCGAGCAGCGCTACTCCGAGATCGAACCCTCCAGCCATGGTGAGGTGAGGAGCTGGGGTCTCACGCCGCCCCTCACCTGTCGCCCTGGGGAACGGGATGGGGGGGATGCTGGGGGCAGGCCGGGGCAGGGGCTCTGGGGTCTCACGCCGCCTCTCACCTGTCGCCCTGGGGAACGGGATGGGGGGGATGCTGGAGGCAGGCCAGGCCAGGGGCTCTGGGGTCTCACGCCGCCCCTCACCTGTCACCCTGAGGAACGGGATGGGGGGGATGCCGGGGGCAGGCCGGGGCAGGGGCTCTGGGGTCTCACATCACCCTCCTGTCACCTGGAACGATAATGTGGGGATGGCGACGGCACAGGCTGGGCGGCAGGATGCCTGGGGTCCATGCCGCTCCTTCCTGTTGCTGACTCAGCTAGCCGGTTGTGTCGGGGACTGGGGGCGAGGTCCAACGCAAGTGCGGGCGACTCTGGGGTCGTCACGCTGCCTGTAACAATACGCCAGTGGAATGCCAGCTGAGGTCACGTCAGGGTGAACTGCAAAACCAAAACATGCAACAAACCCCACAACCTCGGTGGACTCTACCAAACCTAATTCTACCAAACCAAGCACATGAACAGACTCTGACGCCTACCCTATCCCTGATGACTGCAGAACAGCAAGCTGGTCCCCATAAAGTGGCCCACCTCAGCTCCTTATCCAGACAACACATCAGCTATATGATAGTTACTGAGAAAATCTTATCTCATCATATAAAAGAAAAGGTTCCTCAACCCAAAGATCCAGCATACGCCAATCAATTATAACTTAGATCTACCCACAATACACTGCTATAGCCAATTCTTATTAAGCTCAGCTAAAAATTTATTAAAAAAGAAAAGAGAGAGAGGCTGGTGAAAGAGCAGTATTACAACACGACTTGAGATCAATGTACGAGGTTATAGTCCAATGCATATCAGGTACTCCAGCATGACTGGGATCTCAATCCTAGACTCAGAGGTTTCCCCCTCTTGAAACCCAAGCAGATCTGAGATGGAAAACGGATCATGTCCCCAGTGTTTATATATTTCCCGCAGCCTCTTGGCCTGAAGCAAACAATGAGGCTTAATTTTCTCTCTTCCAAACATCCTGGCATTTAGCACAGGGTAATTTATCCATACAACCGTTCAGGACACAGGTTACCAACAACGTCTCCAAAGAGACACATTAGACAATAATATTTATTCCCTCAAATGTCTTTCTAAACACATAATATCCTTTGGCTCTTTGAATCAAAAGCCATAGTAAAATAGCAAGAACTTGTGCTTACAACAAGACCTGAGCAAAACACCTCACCTTCACCCGTCTACACAATGCCAGACGGCATTTCAAAACTCGATATCATCAGAATCATAGACTATCAGGGTGAGGGACTCAGGAGGCTATCTAGTCAACCCCCTCGCTCAGAGCCAGGACACCCAACTAAATCAATCCCCACCACCGCAGCCCGCTTTGGGCCAACTGGAACCTTAAAAAAACCTCCAAAAACTCCCTGCCCCATCCTTCCCTAAAGGGGGAACAAACCCCCAATTCCAGCCACCCTCACTCAGTGAAAAATTTTTCCTTAATACGCAACCTAAACCTCCCTCACTGCAACTGAGACATACGTCCTTGTTCTGCTCATCAGTACCAACGAAACAGTCTTGAAATCCATCCTTTGGAACCCCCTACTCAGGGTAGTTGAAAAGCAGCTATCAAATCCCCCGCTCATTCTTCTCTCTGCAGACTCAACAAACGACAGTTCTCCTCAGCCATCACCTTTTCCATTCCCTCAAGCCTCCACCTCTGTAAGTATGGCTCAGCCCCCTAATCATTTTTGTTCCCTCTGCGCACTCTTTCCAATTTTTCCACATCTTCTTGTAGCATGGGACCCATAACTGGACCCAGTATCAAGATGAAGCTCAACCGATGCCGAAGTAGGGCGGCCGATCACATCCTCGATCGGCTGGTCGCAATGCCACCTATTATACAGCCAAAATGCATTAGCCTCTTGGAGCAAGGCACACTGTTGACTGACTATCCAGCTCTCGTCCACTGTAACCCTAGGAATCCTTTTCTGCAGAAACTGCTGCCCTAGCCATTCGGTCTAGCCCTGTAGCGGTGCACATGGGATTCTTCATCCTAAGTGCAGATCTCGCACTCTGTCCTTGTCGAACCTCATACACCTTCTTTGGCCCAGTCCTCCAGATTGTCTAGGACACTCTGGACCCTATCGACCTCTCCAGCGTATCTACCTCTCCCCTCAGCTTTAGGCCGTCGTCTGCAAACTTGCTGAGGGTGCAGTCACGCCATCCTCCAGATCATTATGACGATGTTGAACAACCAGCCCCAGGACTGCCCTTGGGACACCCACTTGAAAACCAGCTGCCACTAGACCATGGAGCCGTTGACAACTGCCCATTGAAGCCTGACGATCTCGCCAGCTTTCCTATCCACTTAAATAGTCCAAATCATCCAGCCCATACTTCTTTAAGCTTGCTGGCAAGAAAAACTGTGGGAGACCGTATCAAAGCTTTGGCTAAAAGTAAGGAATAACACGTCCCATCTGCTTTCCCCCATCCATAGGAGCCAGTTAATCCTTCCTCATAGAAGGCAATCAGTGTGATCGCGCATGACTTGCCTTGGTGAATCCATGGCTGACTGTTCCTCGATCACTTCCTCTCCTCTAAGTGCTTCAGAATTGATTCCTTGAGGACCTGCTCCATGATTTTTCCAGGGACTGAGGTGAGGCTGACTGGCCCGTAGTTCCCTGGATCCTCCTCCTTCCCTTTTTTAAAGATGGGCACTACAGTAGCCTTTTTCCAGTCATCCGGGACCTCCCTCCATCAAAGATAATGGTTCATTCATTTACAGATCTTCCTAAGAAATCTTTAAAGTTGGCCCTGGGTCAGGTCAATCTGGGAGGTAATTATCTCTTTCTGGCCCTGTCACCTTTCAATGAGAGATTATATTACACCCATCATGTCACACTACCCCTTGCTTGTCACCCTGGGGCATGGTGGGGAGCTGGGGGCAGGCCAGGGCTGGGGGGTCTATGGGGTCTCATGCTGCCCCTCACCTATCTCCCAGGTGATTTTCAAGGTCCTGGACCCGTCCATCCCAGTGGAGGATCCATACAGCCCAGCCATCCAGGGTAGGGGCATGAGGCGGGGGGCTCAGCCGGGAGGACGGACTGGGATCCCTGCCCTAGAGCTTACAGCTCTGGGGCACTGGGTTCAGAGCCGAGGGTAGTGCCGTGGGGCACCAGGTTCAAAGCCTTGGGTGGCGCCGTGGGGCCCCATGTCCAGAACTGCGGGTGGCGCCGTGGGGCACTGGGTTCAGAGCCGCGGGTGGTGCAGGGAGATGCCCATGGCAGGGGAGGCACAGGCAGCCCTGGGAGGTTGCAGGGGCCCAGGAGTGTTGGAGACAGGGACATGCGGGAGTGGTAACTGGGCACCATACCCGGGGGCTGAGGAGAATGGGAGGCATCAGGGCAAGGCAGTGCAGGGGCTGGGAGGTTGGGAGGCTGGGGTGGGTAGCGGGGCCAGGAGGGGGGCCAGTGCTAAGCTCCCCCTGCCCCCAGATCTGCTGCGTGTCACCAACCTGCGGGTGAACCTGACCAAGCTGCACACGCTGGGCGACAACCTGCTGGACTCGCGGCGGGAGATCCAGGAGAAATATTACTATGCCCTCTACGAGCTGGTGCTGCGCGGGAGCTGCTTCTGCTACGGCCACGCCTCCGAGTGCGCGCCCGTCCCCGGCGCCCAGGCCAACGTGGAGGGCATGGTAAGGGGGCATGGCTCCACCCCACGGGGAGGGCAGTGGCAGGGGGAGGGGGATGTAAGGGAGCAGAGCCCCACCCCAAGACCTACCACAAGGCAGCCAGGCACAGCGAAGCGGGGAGCCCTGAGTGGCTGCTGTGCCCATGATTCCTGGGGGGTGTGGGGTGGCCCCAGAGGTCCCTGTGCCCCAGTGCAGACGAGACCCACTCAGTCTTGGCGTGTGGCCTGCTAAAGGCAGCTGAGGGCCCTGGGCCTCTGGCACGAGGGGGCAGGGGCCAGCTTGGGGTGTGGCAGCGTCTCACGTGGGCCCCATTGCCTCCTCTCCCGCAGATTCACGGCCGCTGCGTTTGCAGGCACCACACCACAGGCCTGAACTGCGAGCGGTGCCAGGACTTCTACCAGGACCGGCCCTGGCGCCCTGCCGGGGGCACCGACCCACCCGCCTGCCAAGGTGAGAGAGCAGGCGGCCCCCCTTCTTCACGCCTCTGCCCCCCTTTTCCCCACGGCTCTGCCCCCCCCACTTCCCCACTGCTCTGCCCCCCCTTCTCTGCAGCTCTACCCCCCCTACTTCCCTACAGCTCTCCCCACCCCTTCCCACGGCTCTGCCCCCTGCATGCTTTCACACCTAATGAAGCAAGTGCACTGGGGGGCAGTGCCCAGGTGGTGAGTGTGCCCAGGGGCAGGGGCACAGGGTGAGCTGGGGGCACTGCCCAGAGGCAGGGACACAGGGTGAGCTGGGGGCACTGGCAGGGACATAGGGTGAGCTGGGGGCACTGCCCAGAGGCAGGGGCACAGGGTGAGCTGGGGGCACTGCCCAGGGCAGGGACACAGGGTGAGCTGGGGGCACTGCCCAGAGGCAGGGACACAGGGTGAGCTGGGGGCACTGCCCAGGGGCAGGGGCACAGGGTGAGCTGGGGGGCCAACTGCCAGGGCAGGACCAGGGTGGACTTGGGGCACTGCCAGAGGCAGGGACACAGGGAGCTGCGGGGCACTCTGGCAGGGACATAGGGGAGCGGGGGCCTGCCCTCAGAGGCAGGGAAACAGGGTGAGCCTGGGGGCAACCTGGCAGGGACATAGGGTGAGCGCGGGGCACTGCAGAGGCAGGGGACATCAAGGTGAGCTGGGGGCAGTGCCCTGGGGCAGGGACATGGGGTGGAGCTGGGAGCAGTCCCTGCAGGGAGGAGTGTGCCCAGGCCAGTGTTGAAGGGACCCCGTATGTTGTTGGACGGTGTGGCCCGGGTGGCATGGCCGGCGCCGGGTGGTGTGGCCATCTGTGGGCTGGAGTGGCCAGGTGGCGTGGCCGGGGCTGGGTCGGCTGGTGGTCAGGGGGCTGGGGCATGGCCGGGTTGGGGTTGGTGGGCCGGAGCTGGGCCGTGTGTCGGTGGGCTGGGCGCGTGGCTGGGGGTTGGGTGTTGGGGGCTGGGGGGCTGGTGGCATGGCGGGGCCGGGGCGGGCCGGTGCTGGTGACTTGTCCGGGGGCTGGGCAAGTGTGGTCGGGGGTTGGGTGGGTGTGGTCGGGGCCGGCAGCATGGCAGGCTGGGCAGTGTGGCCAGGTGGTGGGCCCAGGGGCCGGTGGTGTGGTCAGGGGTGGGTGGGTGGGGGGCCAGGGGCCGGGCAGTGTGGCCGGGGCTGTGTGGCGTGGTCGGTGGATGGCGGCGTGGGCCAGTGTGGGCAGTGTGGCGGTGGCGTGGCCGGGGGCTGGGCGGCGTGGTCGGGGTTGGTGCGTGGCCGGCGGGCTGGCGGCGTGGTCGGGGGTTGGGTGGTGGGCGCCGGGGGCTGGGCGGCCGTGGCCAGAAGAGAGACGTGCCGGGGCTGGGCGGTGTGGTCGGGGCTAGGCGCGGTGGGCTGCCGGGCTGGGCGATGTGGTTGGGGGTTGAGTGCGTGGCCCGGAGGGCTGGGCGGTGTGGTCGGGGGGTTGGGTGGCATGGGCGGGGCTTGGAGCGGTGTGGTCGGGGGTTGGGTGGTGGCCGGGGGCTAGGCGGTGTGGGTCGGGAGTTGGGCGGCGTGGCATGGGGGCTGGGCGGCCGGGGCCGGGGCGGGCGCGTGGTCCGGGGTTGGTGGCCGTGGCCGGGGCTGGGCGGTGTGGCGTCGGGTTGGGTGGGGCCGGGGCTGGGCGGCGTGGTCGGGTTGGTGGCGTGGCCGGGCTGGGTGGACATGGCGCGGCTGGGCGGTGTGGTCGGGGTTGGTGGTGGGGCGGGGCTGGGTTGTGTGGTCGGGGGTGGTTGGTTGGGGCCGGGTGCGTGGCGGGGGCTGGGCGTGTGGTCGGGGTTGGGTGGGGCGTGGCCGGCGGGGCTGGGCGGCGCTGGGCGGGCTGGCGGTGTGGTCGGGGTTTGGGGGGGGGCCGGGGGCTGGGTGGTGTGTCGGGGGTTGGGTGGTGGGGGGCCGGTGGCGTGGCCGGGGCCTGGGGGTGTGGTCGGGGGTTGGGTGGCGTGGCCGAGTGGGCATGCCGGGGGCTGGGTGGCGTGGCCGGGGTTGGGCGGCGTGGCCGGGGGCTGGCGTGTGGTCGGGGGCTGGGCGGCGTGGCTGCGGGCTTGGGCGATGTGGGTCGGGGTTGGGTCGGCGTAGGCCGGGGCTGGGCGGCGTGGGTCGGGGTTGGTGGCGTGCCGGGGGCTGGGCCCGGGTGGTCGGCGGTGTTGTGGCGTGGCCGGGCGGCCGGGCGGCTGGCCGGAGCGGGTTACCGCATGGCACCGGTGTCTCGCAGGGTGTAACTGTACCAGCACTCACGCCGTGCATTCGACATGGCGTGTACCGTGGCCACGGGCAACGCCAGCGGCGGAGGCGTCTGTGACGACTGTCAGCACAACACGATGCCGCAGCTGCCAGCTCTGCAAACCCTTCTATACACAGGCCCGGCGGCCGACATACCGGGCCAGCAGCGCTGCGCCCGGGTGAGTGCCCGGCAGAACCCGGGCCTGGCCAGCCTGCAGTACAACAAGGGGGGGGGGTCGCCCCCACGGGTCTGGGGCTTTGGTCTCCTTCCTCTGAAGCTAGAGCTGGGCCGGCCGGGTGCCCACAGTGCAGGGGGGCATCCTCTCTCTCAGGGCCTCCAGGGGCTCGCCAGGCTCCCACTAGTCGTGTGCTGTCCCCAGGTCTGTTCCCAGCCCAGACAGGCCTCCAGACACACGCCTGTACCCTCCCCGGGCGCCGGGGAGGGAGGCCGGGGCACTGCACAGCTCCTGGGCTGGAGTCACCACTGCACATCGTGAGGCTGGCTGCTCCCTGCCTCCGAGACCGAGCTGCAGCCTCTGCCGCCCCGGGGAGTTCGACCCAGCCAGGCCACCGAGCGAGCCCCTGCTCGGAGTGTCCCCCTGTGCCGCACGGCCGGGGCCGGGTTCCAGTCCTGGCTCAGTGAGGAGCAGCGAAGGGGCAGCCTGGCCAGCCCATCTCGGCCTCCTTCCTCGTCTCTCCCGTGTTTCAGCGCCAGAGACTCCCCTGTTCTCTGCGCTCGCCTGGCACCGCCCCCTCGTTATCCATCCGCAGCCTCACGGGGTCCTTGAGGTTTCCATAGTCTATTGGGTCCCCCTAGCCCTTGCTGCCCCATGCATCTCCCCAGCCAGCTGTGTGGCCCACACCTCATGTGCTCAGTGCTGCAGGGCAACACCTGGGGAAACTGAGGCACATACCACCCATGTTGGTCACGGCCCCAGGATGTGGTCTGGGAGAGCATGAGCCCTTTGGCTACAGTGCTGCACAGGGGGCTCACGCCAAGGCGCAGCCCCTTTGCAGGCAGCCCCCACGCTCCACTCCCTGGCCTGGGTGTATGCCCGGGGGTTTGGCTGTGCTGAGGCACTCGGCTGCTCTCCACTCCACCGATTGTAGCTCCCCCGTCCCTGCCCCGCTCTGCACGGTATGGCTGATCCCAGCTGCCCTGACACTGCCACCTGCTTCGGGCTCACTGCGGTGTCAGTCGCTGGCATCCAGGCTGGGCCAGAGCTGGCTCCTGGCGTGTGACTCCCACTGTCTTCCCCTGTGCTGGCAGCCTGTGACTGTGACCCGGTGGGCTCCCTGGATGGTGGAGTGTGTGACAGCCACACAGACGTGGCACTGGGCATGATCGCCGGGCAATGCCGCTGCAAGGAACACGTCCAGGGCGTGCGCTGCGACAGCTGCAAGGAGGCCTTCTATGGGCTAAGCCGCACCGACCCACAGGGCTGCCAGCGTGAGTGCGGGCGGGGGCACGGCACAGGCATGGCCTTGGCACTGCTTGGAGTGAAACCAGGCAGGACTCGGGGCAGCATCTCCCCTCAGGGCCACGCTTACCAAGGCAAGGAGCCTGCTCGGCTTCAATGCTTCCTGGGTCCGACCTTGGAGCATTCAGCCCCATGGTCACCCCGTTCGACCCCTGCAGCGAATCCCCCTGGACGGGACCCCAGGGAGCCTCACACGCCCCCAACAGGCCCTCCCCCTCCCCTGCAGCCAGCGTGTGACACAGACGTCGGGAACCCAGCATCGAACAGGGAGCAGGCGCCTGCAGCAAAGTCCAGCTTGGGGGGACCCAGGCCCTGCTTCCCCCTGGACCCCTGGGGCGCTGAAGCAATGTACGGCGGGGTGGGGGTGGGGGAGACGACTGAGCCATGGAACCAGACTGCAAACCCTGGACATGATGGAAACCCTTCACGCCAGGGGGTGCTGCAACCCCTTAGTTCTAGCCCCCTAGTTCCAGCCTCTATGCAGGGGACTGACCCCTTCCAACTGCCTGGCCTCCCTCACACTTGTTGCCCCTTTCCCGGGCCATCAGGTCACCTGGGCTGCACCAACACCACCAGCTAATCCTGGCAGAGGATGGGGCCCGGCCAGCAGTTGCCAGGCTATGAGTGTCAGGTGTTCTCTGCAGCCTGTCAGGATCCACACCTGCCCTCTAGGGGTCGCTGCAGACATCACCCCCCTTGTCCCACCACCTAGATACCTGAGTAATACATAGGGGAAACTGAGGCACACACAGAGCATTCAGAGAAGATGGTAAGAACATGCCCACTTCATCACAGCCACCCAGCCTGGCCGTGCTGCAGGCCCCGGGGGGACGTGGCTCCTCAGGACAGCTGCTGGTGGGCAGGGCCCCATGTGCTGCGTGGAACAACCCCTCGGGCATCGGGCAGGATCCGGCTCGGCATCCCCAGAGCTGTGTGTGTGCCAGGCCTCACACGAGGGTGGGGTTGGGATATTTGTGGGGGCTGTAGGCCCGGGCCTCGCTGGGTAAGCTGCTGTGTCTGTGCCCAGCCTGCAGGTGCGACCCTCGTGGCATCATTGCGGGCAGCCCCCCTTGCGACCACATCAGTGGAGACTGCTACTGCAAGCGCTTTGTCAGCGGCCGGTACTGCAACCAGTGCCTGGTGAGTGCCCTGTGCCCTGCCCCTCCCCGGCCCCCAGTGGGACCCACCCAGTGTCTGACCCAGCTCTCTCCACAGCCCGAGTTCTGGGGCCTGAGCAACGACATGGCCGGCTGCCGCTCCTGTGCCTGCGACTTTGGGGGCGCCTACAGCAACAGGTAGGCGTGTGCCACAGGGTGGGTACCACGGCTAGGAGGGGTAGGGGGTGGTACCATGGCTGGGGGGGGAGCGGGCACAGCAGGTGGTACCATGGCTGGGGGGGAAGAGGGCAGTAGCATGTCCAGGGGGGAAGGGGGCATGCGGCGGTACGATGGCTGGGGGGGGAAGGGGGGCAGTAACACGTGTTAGGGGAGGGGGCACTGTTGGGCGGTACCACGGCTGGGGGGCAAGGAGGCGTAGAATGTCCGGGGGGATAGGGGCGGGTAAACACGGTAGGCGAGCAGGCAACTGCAGTGCGTACGGCTGGGGGAAGGGGAGTAACACGGTAGGGGAGCAGGCACTTGCGGGCGGTACACGGTAGGGAGGGGGGAAGGGCAGTAACCGGCTGGGGGGCAGGCAGTGCGTGGGGTACCACGGCTGGGGCGGGGGGGAGCAGTAGCATGTTCAGTGGGGGAGAGGGGCATGCTGCGCGTACCACGCTGGGGGGAAGGGGGAAGTAACATACGGCTAGGGGAGGCGGAGCATAGCGGGCGGATACAGCCGGCTGGGGGGGAAGGGGCAGTAACACGGCTAGGGGGAGCAGGCACGCAGGCGGTACTAGGCTGGGGGGCAAGGAGGCAGTAATGCTCCGGGGAAGGGGACACGTAACACGGCTAGGGGGAGTGGGGCATGCAGGCGGTACCACGGCTGGGAGGGTGGGGAAGGGGCAGTAAACGGCTAGGTGACGGCACTTGCAGGCGGTAACGGCTGGGGGGGAGAGGGCAGTACACGGCTAGGGGGCGGGCACTGATGGGTACCACGGCTTTGGGGGGAAAGGGGGCAAGTAAAACGGCTAGGGGGAGCGGGCCTGCAGGTGGGTTACCACACTTGGGGGGGGAAGGGGGCAGTAACACGGCTAGGGGACGGGCAACTGCGGGCGGTACCAATGGCTGGGGGGAAGGGGAGTAACGGCTAGGGGGACGGGCACTGAGGGCGGTACTTACGCTGGGGGGGAAGGGGGCAGTAACACGGCTAGGGGGAGAGCACTGGCGGGCAGTACTCATGGCTGGGGGAGGGGCAGTAACACGGCTAGGGGGACCGGCATCTGCAGGCGGTAACAACGGCTGGGGGGATAGGGGGAGTAACACGGCTAGGGGAGCGGGCACTGCGGTGCGGTACATACGGTGGGGGGGGAAGGGAGCAGATAACACGGCTAGGGGGAGCGGGTACTGCGGGCGTACCGCTCGTCATCTGTACGGGCTGGGGGGGAAGGGGGCGTAACACGTGCTAGGGGGGCCGGGACTGGGGCTGATACCTACGCTGGGGGGGGAAGGGGGAGTAACACGGCTAGGGGAGCGGCACTGCGGGCGGTACCCACGGCTTGGGGTGGGGAGGGGGATAACACGGCTAGGGGTGAGCAGGCATGCGGGCGGTAACTTCACCCCCACGGCTGGGAGGGGGAAAGGGGGCAGTAACACGGCTAGGGGGAGCGGGCACTGCGGGCAGTACCACGGCTGGGGGGGAAGGGGGCGGTACCACAGCTAGGGGGAGCAGGCATAGTGGGCAGTACCATGGCTGGGGGGAAAGGGGGCAGCAGGGCCATCCAGAGGATTCAGGGGGCATGGGGCAAAGCAATTTTAGGTGCCCCTTCCATAAAAAAAAAGTTGCAGTACTATAGAATACTATATTCTTGTGGGGGCCCCTGCGGGGCCTGGGGCAAATTGCCCGCCCTTTGGGCAGTCCTGGGGGGCAGTACCACGGCTGGGGGGAGTGGGCACAGCAGGCGGTACCATGGCTGGGGGGGGAAGGGGGTGGTACCACAGCCAGGATGGGGAAGGGGGCAGTACCAGAGCCGGGGGGGGAATGGGGCGGTACCACGGCTGGGGGGAGTGGGCACAGCGGGCGGTACCACGGCCATGGGGGCGCTGGCAGTGCCATGACCAGGGGGAAGGGCATGGGGCAGTGGTGGCACCGTGTCTCAGGGGTGCCGGGTGTCAGGCACTCCCAGGCCCCGGGCTATCTCAGCCCCTGGGAGGAACCCCCTTCTTGGGGGTTAAGCCGTAGGCCCCTCCACCTCCTGGAACCGCACCTCTGAGCCTCCAGCTGCCTGGCTTTGCCTCCGGTCGCTAGCTGGGTGACGGACGGGGTAGTGGGCGGGGACCCGGCCTAGAACTGCCGGATGGCTTGTAATAGTCACCAAAAGACCGATGCCAATTCGGGAGACTCCAGGCCAACCCTGGAGAGTTGGCAACCATCCCTCATGCCCCTTGCCCCTCCTCTTTCCTTTCTGTTCCCCTGTCAGCCGATCACCCCCCAAGCTGATCCTGGCAGAGGAGGGGGCCTGGCCATCACAGCCACACCTGGCCTCTAGGGGTCACTGCAAAGCTCACCCCCCTTGCCCCACAGACCTGAGTAACACACCAGGGAAACTGAGGCACACACCGTCTTTGGAGAAGACAGTAAGAACATGCCCAGTTCATCCCCCTGGGGGTGGGACACAAGCTGTGGGGTGGAACCAGGGCATTCAGGGCTGGTTGGTAACAGGCTGGCCTCTCACGCCTCCCCCACGGCTTCTGCCCTGGGACAGACACACAGACGTGCCCTGGGCTGGGCCGGCTCCCCCGGACACACGGACAGGGTAGGGCAGGCTCCCTTAGGCCAGGAAGGACAGGGCTGATGCCGCCCCCAGGTGCTCCATGGAGGACGGGTTGTGCCCCTGCCGGCCCCACCTCATCGGGCGCCAGTGTGACCAGGTGCAACCTGGCTACTTCTGTGCACCCCTGGATTACTACAGCTACGAGGCGGAGCATGCCACAGGCCACGCGCCCAGCCACTCCATGCTGCCGGTGAGTGCGGGCACCAGATGCTGAGCTGCTGTGGGTCCCAGAGCTGGGAGGGGGAAGGGGTCGCAGGGGGGCAGGGTCCTAGGGCTGAGGTGGGGGCAGCACATGGGATCCTGGGGCCGGGGGAGAGGGGGCTATCCATGGGTCCCGGGGCTGAGGGGGACAGCGTGCAGGGTCCAGGGCTGAGGGGGGCCAGGGCACAGGGTCTTGGGGCCACAGGGCTCCTTGCCCCTCCTGAGTGCAGTTCCGTGGCTGTGGGGCACAGTCTCTGGTGCCACGATGGGGTCTGGGCCGGGGGTTGTGCCCCCCACTGACCAACAGGACCCAGCAGCAGCCGGGTGTCAGCGTCCCTCTGGCCAGCCAGAGCCTGCCATGGTCATGAGGTCTCCTCAGGCTAACCCCAGCCCCCTCAGCAGCCTCCTGGCCCCTCATCAGTACCCCCCTGGCAACTCCACACCCCCTAGGTGCCCCAGCGCTCTGCCAGGCTTACCCTGGCCTGTTGCAGGGAGCACTGCGCCCCGAGGCCCCCCCGGACTGCCTGGAGTATTCCAGTGGGCTTCCGAACGGGCGGAAGGGGCGTTTGCGACGCCAGCACAGTGCCATGCAGCTCCTGCAGCACCGAGCCCTGTCCCGGCGCGGCCGGCAGCCGCAGCACAAGGTGAGGGGCCGGGGAGGAGGTTGGGGTAGAGGATTGGGGGCAGGAATGGGGGAGTAGGGGGATGTCACAGATCCACAGGGTTGGGGCTAGGCCCCAGTTCTCAAACAGTCCCCTGGAGCAGCCTCCCGGGTCCCATTCCTTCCCTGGGGTCGCCCATGGGGCTCCACCAAGCCTACACCTGCTCCGGTGCTTGGGGGGCTCCGATGTCCAGCTGACCTGCCCCGCTGTGCACAGTTCTAGGTTGACGGTGGGTGTGATGATGTGGTTCTGGCGGGACCCAACTGAGGTGCCAGTTCAGGACCAATTGCTCAAGCAGGGCAGTCACTGCCCAAGGCTGGGGTTTTTCCACCTCTAAGGCAAACCAAACCAGCCAGACAAAAAGGACTTCGGTGTCACCCACTGGCTAACCACAAGTCACACAAGCAACTTCCTTAGACACTCCAGTCTCCCAGTATCACCACCAGTCCCACCCGTCCTGGAGATGAACGGTTGAGAAAACCAACACCCCAGTAAAAGAAAAAAGTTCTCTCAATCCCAAAGGACCAAGCCCCAGACCCAGGTCAATATGTTTATTAGAGAATATTTAAATAAGGATAATACACAGAGTTTGGCATGTCAGTCATTAGTCATCGGGGGCAACATACAGAGTATGGGGGGACGCTGGTATTTGGTTATGGGTTAGCATATAGTACATACAGTCTGTAATGTCCCCAATGCGGGGTGTACGGTGGGTGGGGTCAAAGTATAGTAGGGGAGCAGTGAGGGTACATCGCTCATTACTATGCGGATTAACACATAGTCATGATTGGAGCAAAAGCAGAGCCGAAATTCAGGGGACAGGGTGACCTCACGAGGTGGAATCCGATCGGGTGGGGTATTCATATGACTCAGGGATGTAGTTTACGTAGGGGGGTTCGTAAAAGGGTTTTCCCCTCCCCTCTGTGGGTGTTGGAGCCACATCGGTCACCCTTACTGCGGCGGCGGTGGCCAGTGATGTGTTTGTGTCGGCCTTGTTGTAAATGGTCATGGAACCAGCTGATAAGTGAGCCGAGACCATCAAACGTCTCGTAGAAGTCTGTGCATAGAGATCCCGGCCCACCCTCCACAGGCCCTAATGTACCCGTTCGTTAGCAGGGGTCCCAGGCGCCTTTCCCGCAAGGTGTCAGTCACAAGGGGGTCATAATTTTTCGTAAGTTACACGTCAGATTTACCCACAAATCATGCTGGGGCCGAATCCTTTTAGAAATCTAGAGGGTAAATGGTTTATTCATAAAGGGAAAGGTAGAGCTATTGAGACTTGAGAATGGTTAAATGGAATCAATTCCAATACAGATAGACTGCAAGAGTCTTAGTTCAGGCTTGTAGCAGTGGATTGGAAGTAAACTGCAGGTTCAAACAAAGTCCTGGACATCCCCCGCTTTGGGATGGGTATCAGTCTCCACTTGTTCAGAAACATCAGTTTTGTAGCAAAGTCGCTCCAAGAGGTAGAATCGCAGGATTGCATGACAGAGATGGCAAGATCGAGGACATCAGCCTTAATATAGGCTCTATCCAGGTGTAGAACCTCTTGGTTCTTAATGTGGACAAAATACAGCAAAAAGGGAGTTTGTGAGTCACATTGGCAAGTCCCTGCACTATTTTGCTTCAGTCAGCGAAGCGTACTGCCGTCCTCATCAATGGGGATGCAGCTTGCATGTAGCTGATGGTTCCTTAATGGGCCATCAGCAGGCCAGGCAGAGCTAACATCTTACAGCTTGTCAGGGTGTCAACCGCAGAACTGCACAAAAGTTTGAAATACAGACAGTATATAGACAGAGAGCTAGCCAATACTGGTAACTTCAAACTACAAATGAAGCCAGACAGCGCTAAATTCATACCTAAGCCGACCAAGAACCTGTCTAAACGACACCTCTGATAATGACCCCTTTACATAAGATTTGTGCAACTACAGGACCTTGGTGCACAACCCATGTCTATATAGTTCCGTTTACTATCAATGAACGTCACAACCAGTCCTGGACATAGCTTGAGTTCCTGGCTTTGAGTTTTGCAAGTCTTGGTGTTAGGTAGCATATGTGGCAGTAACTGCCAGGAAGGACTGCTGGCACATAGGACAGGAAGCTGGTTTTTCTGTTGGTCTAGGCACCTGATATCCTTCCACATTGGCAGCCAGATGTTACCGTGCACTCCAAAATAGTTATCACCATTCTCTAATGACACCCATCTCACTCAATACTGAATCAAACCTTTATATGTTATGTGTAACCGGACTTAGCTAGTGTGAAGTCCAAAGTATCCTGAGTAGCAGTCTTTCCACGAACCTGTAGAACCTACGTCCTATCACCCTACGTAGAAGGATTTTTGGGTGCCACTGGAATACCCACGCAGGTCCCAGAGGTCCAAGCACTGCAGTACGATACCGAGTAGCTACCAGAGACAAATGATTGTATTACGAGAGTCCTGTGGATCCTGATCGACTACTTAAAGATCTACATCCTTTTTGTCGATATGGCATGTCTCTACTATTTCTTCATTAGGGCTCGAACGCCACTACTCTATACCTTAGCTTAAGAGCCATTTTGTACTGCATTCCTCACCGCTTAAACCTATGCTCCGGCGGGAATGAGTCTCTAGCAGAGAAGACATGTTATTTTCGAGCAGATAGGACTGGAGGTTTGCATCATCTCATCAGTCACCCATTACGATGCCCTACAAAGTAACAACAGCTGAGAACTAACATAAAATTAGCGGATTTGACCCATGACTGAATTAGCGAGAAGGTCGCACGAGGCCTAGTGGAGGTGTACATAGCAGTTGTGAATGCGTGCTCTATCCAAACAACAACAAACACGGACGGAAGTCGCAGAGTATATGAGACTTTGAGAGTGAATACATAGCGACTCCATCACACTCGGTTAGATTCTCTTCTGCTGTCAAAATCGACACTAGTCTGGTCAATACTTAATATGACGTTAGTATATGATAAACGCTCGATGAGGACCGAGCGAATATGTAGATGATTACTAAACTCAGAAGTCAAACCCATGGAACCACTAAGATCTTGATCAACACTAGTAGAGTAGTTCCCACAACCTATGACACAGACACGTGGTGAGATTTAGACCTATAACATTAAGTGATGTTCCTTTGAAAAGAGTAGAAAACTAAGGACCATAGACGTCCGCTATACTAAATAAGCTATCGCTAATCGTGCCACCACTTCTCTTTGAGAGTAGAGGAACTATAAATCTGTGATTTTGTGTGAGATATACACAGGAAATCAAAGCCAGGGCAGTTAGCGTGCAAAGTGCCGTCTAGGCAAGTTGATGAGGCTAGAAAATCACTCACAGACCAGAGCAGCCGATGACACGAGAGAGAGAGTAATCCATACGATCGCCTTGAGAAATTGTCAACAATAAGCCTTGACAATATAATGGCAATGGGCTATAGAGTATCGAAAGAGTACAAATATTAGGAGAGGTCAATCAACACTCCATGTCTACTTGTGATACCGATGTTTGGAAGTAAGGTCCGAGTGCCCCCAATCGAGAGTGTATCTCTCCAGCTTGAAGGTCATGTCGTTGTGAGGCAGCAAAGCCCTTTTTAACCTTGCAGCACGTGTAACATGCACAACGAGACCTTAGATTGCCATCTTATTCAATATTAGGTTTTTATGTAGGAAACGGATGACAAGATCTGGTATTCAGTCTTTTCTGGGAAAAGATGAATGAATCTACCCAATCTCCATGAGTGGTACCAATAGTCAAATTGAAGGGGTGAGCTATGCAGTGAACCAGTTATCAAACTTGATGACTTCTGTTGCTCCAGTACATAAAGTTCAATATCATCTGCAACAGTAATGAGAACTACTGGATTCCATATGGGTAGAAAATCAATGTCATTGCCATCTTTCAGCCTTCCACACTTGGTAATGGGTCACCTAAAAGCAAAGCTGTGAAAATTTTTCCGCAGTGACTGCATGTGGTAAACGTTGACTAATAACCACCTTAAAAAAAATGATAGTTTTATATATACACTTCCCACAGCACACATTCCTCTAAAAGATCTTATGTATATACAATATCAAGAACTAGTTATGAGTTTTACAATATCAAACTGGCTTATTTACATATGCACATGCTTTATTTTTAGCATGCTTTAAAAACACGAAAAAACGAAGATGTAAAGACTGACATTTTTAAATGTCAGTCCAACTCTTTCAACAGAACTTATGATGATCCTGATCTTGATCCTCGGAGTGTCCAAAGACAGTATGCATTAAAGAGAGATTTCCTAATTTACTGACTTCATGCCTCTAACAGCAGTGTTTCCCAAACTTGGGACTTGCTTGTAGAGAGCCCTGGCGGGCCGGGGCCGGTTTGTTTATCTGTCCGTTCGCAGCGTTCGGCCCCATCGCGGCTCCCAGGGCCCGGTTAGCCGCTCCAGCCAATGGGAACCTTGCTGGAAGCGGCACGGGCCAAGGGACGTGCTGGTTGCCGGTTCCAGCAGCTCCCATTGGCCTGGAGCAGCGAACCATGGCCACTGAGAACGATGGCTGAACCTGCAAACGGGAACAGGTAAATCTAACCGGCCCGCCCGCCAGGGGCTTTCTTACAAAGCAGCGTCCAAGTTTGGGAAACACTGCTCTACTATTGTGCCTCAAGCTAAAACAGGAAAAGGACTTTTTGATACATCGGAAACACGAAACTGAATTACTTCCATTTCCATCTTCGATTTGGTAATAATACCTCCCCACTCTCCTGTCCTTTTCTCCCATGTCACCAATTTTTAATTTACTTCTCCCACTCACTTAAAATCAGCAAAATATCTGGCATAGAGCCAATCTGTCAGCAAGCAACCTGGCATTCAGTCTCCTTCTTTTTAATGTAAGCAGCTCCCTTTTTGCAATTTCAAGCCATAAATTGAGCCAACACCCATCTCCCAGAGGATGTTGCTGGTATGAACATAACTGCTTTCATCAAAAAGCTGAGGTTGTGCTTTCAAGCACTCCAGATCTTTTAGTGATGAATAGTTGGACATGAACTGCAAACACCGCATTCAGATCCATTCGACTGCCAAATCAGCCAGCCAAATCTGAAGCTCACTTAAGAGAGATCACATTTACAACTTTCTCCCCACACCACCCCAAAATTTTTCAGTCGGGGGAAAAGAAAACAAATAGATAGTGTCACAGAAAATTTAAAACAGGAAAAAGGTTTACCAGAATGAATTATTATGATTAATAAGAGAAGTCCATTTATCACCATACATCTTCTTCAAGCACTGAAGGAACATGAGAGTTGATGCCCCATTTCCAGAAAATGTCAATCATAAATTAAGAACATCAACATTACGTTTACATAAACACTGTCAAATGTATTAAACATGTGCTAGAGTTGAACCTGGGCTGGCTTGGGAGGTGGTCAACGTAAGTCGCTTTTAAGATGCTGACCTCTTTGCTCCAGATCCTAAGTTGTCATTACTTTTAAATGAAGTCTCTAGTCTCAGACTGAAAAGTATTTTAAATGTGAACTGTCTATTGATGCAATGATATCTACCTGAGATTGCATAAAACAACTTGAAAGGATGGTAACGATCAATCTCCAGTCAATACTGTTGCCCAACCTGCTTCCTGCAAGGTTTTGATTCAGTACTTAATGAGCTCTGCCAATCCACTATAAACAGCATCTCAAATGGCAGGTCGGGGGGGGGTGCACTTTCTCCCCTCAATCATCCTCTAGTGACATAATTAAAGATCTGTCATCAGTTCCGAGGCATAAAAAGTGCTCTGAACATGTACTTCATACTAAATCTCACTAATGATTTAAGCAAGTTCAAAAGACCTTTTTTGACGCTGAAAAGATACAGAAAAGGAAAAAAAAATACAGACATTTACCAGAATTTCTGATATTTATTGTTCTTCCTATAACAAAATAATTTCATTTCTGAAAATTAATCCTTGAGACTAATACCCATATTCTAATCAGATTTTGTTACTTTCTAAAAAAACAAATGGCTGAGCTACATGAAGCTTTCAAGATGAACACTGTGCATGTACATGCTCAGTGGCTCTTTTCATTAAGACTCTTGCTGGGGTTTTCAATGTTATGAATCAATAGGTTAAACAATATTCCATCTATAGACCATAATGGATCGTTATGAGGGTCAAATTGAATATATAAGAAACAACATGAAATCAGTGAACGTTTTGTGTTTGCACTTAATATTAATTATACATAAGCAATGAAGTCTAAACCAGCATGAAATATTATGTGAAATGCACTTAAGGGCAATATAATATTTTACTAGGTAAATTTTTTCTAATAATCTGCGAACTGATTGAAGTCCAAAAGGAGCACGCAGACTCATTAATGCTACTAATTTACAATTTGAACAAAATAATTCTGGCTTAACCTTAGAACATTTTGTGATTTAATGAATATAATGCCTTTAACAGCTTTCTGGAAATTCTTCGCTGAAGAGGACCACAACTGTCATAATCTACTACAATGACTCTTTTTGTCTGTCTGAAAAATTATGTCAATGATAGTGAAATCTTAAACTAGAACCTTAACCCACTGGCTGGGTGGCTCTCCATCACTGGAATTTTTAATCAAGATGGTTCTATTTTCTAAAAGATATGGTACAGTATAAAATATAATTAATTGAGGGAAGTTCTATGGTCTATAATTATACCAGGAAGACCCAAGAATGGTGACAATAGTGCCTTCTGGCTTTATACTGAACGTAGTCAGAGACTGGCAAAAGTTAATTTCTTTGACTGATTGTCAGAAAAAGGTATGTATCAACTACTATGTCATGTAAGAGAAAACAGAAAATCTTGGCAATAAAAATACCACCAATTGGTCCAGGAGGATCCACAAAAAAACATGGTAATGAAACTCCAAGAGGGTGTTCTTTCTTTTCAATTTTCTGACAGCTGTTGCTGGTAAGCCAATTCTGTTTTTTTGTCAGCTACTTAATTACAACAACATCCCAGAATTCTCCAGTTTGTGTGACTTTACCTATGTGATAGTGAGTTAAACAAGAGAGACCATCACAGGGGTGTACAGTGAGAAGATTAATACATTCTCCACATAGTACACATGACAAAAAACTCATTGAAGGAACTTAGCATTTGTAAAAAATAGGACTCAATAAGTTATTAAAACCAAATAAGGGCCAGGATACGTTAATTTTGTTGGCCCATGATATTCATTATGACACTTCCACAATGCTTAGGAAATCCAGAAATCTTAAACTTCCCTACTACGATTTTCCTCGACTGGCTACTAAGATAAAACACATTTGCCCTATTTAACTGGGCGCGAAATAAGGGCTCACTGAAGACAATGGAGTTTACCATGGAGTCAGTGAGCCAGATCATTTTAGGATTTTAACTATGTATCTTGTTATAAACCTTAGTGTGCTTAAGGACTGATAAGGGTGTGTCAGCAGGGTCCACATGACACTTTAGGCACGCAGACTTAGCCTCAAGTAGATTTATCCCCGCCTGTACGACTAAGTGTTGTTGGATGGACTAAGCCCTTAGTCTAGAACATGGCCTTATAGGCCTATTCATGTACCATTCTAACACTTAAACACTCTGGGGTGGGTGGCATAAGTGTTGATCTGCGCTCTTATGGTGCACCAACGAATTCAGCAAACTCTTAACTAGACCTAAATAAAGACAATATATACTATTTGGTTCCTTAGAGGTTAAACACAATGAGCTGAATGCTCTTAGCTCCGAGCTATTCATTCACCTGTGTAATTCAAATTCCCACTCTTAATGGACTTAATTGTTTCCTTAAAACATGATATATTATACAGGGCAGTTCATATCACTCTACCCACATATAACACAACCAGATAATAACATGAATTGGATATAACGCAGTAAAGCAGTGCTCCGGGGGGAGGACGGGCTGCGCACTCTTGGCCAAGTTCAATATGAACACGGTTCACCTATAACACGATAAGGTTTTTTGGCTCCCGAGGACAGTGTTAATTGGGGTAGAGGTGTATTCAATATGCAGCATCTCTCCTGTAATCTGAGTCTCAGTAAACCTCCTCGATTCAGTCTTGTAACATAGGTTGATCTGCAGAACTAGCATTGTAGAAACACTGTATTTCTCCTATCCGCCGTCCTTTTTGAACCATCCCTAAAAAGTGGCTTAAAGAATTGAATATAACTGGAAAAATTTAAAATAATGTGCAACCCCCACTATCTTCCTCTTGTCTCGCTAAAACTTGTAGAATCCGCAGAAAGTTTCCCCTCAGAACTCATTATTTCAACAGATCTGAACTTTTTTCTCCCACTTTTAAAATACCACACTCATAATTTGAACGAGCCCAAAGGATTCTGGCGGAGTCACATGAGTAAGAATCTACCTGCCAGCCAGCGATCTTTTGAAGAACGGGGAGTAAAACAGGAATAAGAAATGGAACTAGGAACAGGAGACTGGGTTCTATGCCCATCTTTACAAATGACTTTGGGCCTTGATCCTGAAAACGTTGTGCATGTGTTTTAACTTAAATATGTTGAGCAGTTAACAATGAAGTCGTGGGAAACTCCCATCCTTAGAGTTAAGCAATGGCGTCAGGGTCGCATGATTGTGGTCTTCCGATGACCTATGGGGTGCTCATTGGACAAACTCTCCACCTTCTCTTTGCAGAGTCCAGGCTATGCTTGGGACAGTTAGTCTAAGGAAGGGGGCTTGAAACACGCGGTTCCGGGGTACTCCCCTGAGCCTTGAGGCCCCGTGCTGAAGCTGGGGAAGGGAAGCGGGGGGCGCCCTGTATCGGACCTGCAAGGCTCGCGCTCTCACACCCAACACCGCCCCAATGCTGTCCGAGCAGGCGGCCCCGCTCTGGCGGCCGGCGCAGGCCCGGCCGGGCCCCTACCTCTCAGCTCGTCAACTTCGCCAGTCCTCCGCCGAGTGGTTTTGGGAACATATCGGCTCAGCCTGCGGGGGCAATCCTTGTCGACGCAAAGCTGGCCTAGCAGGGGCCTTCCGGGAATCGGGTCAAGCGGCCCCGCTCCCGGGCTGGCCGGCAGCCGGCCGGGCGCTCCAGGGCGGTTTCCCATGGTAACCGCCAGACAAACAAGTGCAGGTCCTGCAGCTCCGCCGCCGGCCGGGCTGGGCACGGTGACGGCGGTGAGTGCAGTGGGGTGGGAGGCGGGGTAGCTTGCACCCCGGCGGGCTGAACTCCGCGGAAGCCGGAGCCAGTCCCAGGGTTTGCCAGTTGGGGGGCTGAACCGCGTGTCTCTTAACGGGCCCAGAGGCTCTGACCCCGGGGGACCAAAGTCAGGACCTAGCCGCAGGGTCTTCCGGCTGAGGGGCTGATCCCCAGCGTCCGACAGGCTGGGATGGGTGAAGTTAAAGCAGAGCCCTGCTGGTCAGTAAGGGCTAATTGTGCAGTCCCGGTCGGTATTTTCACTACAGAGTTGGGGGCAAATTAGGTTGTGCTGAAAATTTCACCCTTAATTTCGAAGTCTGCTCGCTGAAACTGAAGACACGTCCGAGAGTCCTTGGCATTTTTGAAAGAGTAGGTTGTCTAGCTCTCTTCCTAGCCTGGATTCCCACGTGAGTAGTCGCTAGGGCATTAGCTCCCAATTCCAATTTACACCTCCAAATAGCTGCAGTGTCTTCCCTCCCTGGACTCAAGCAGCAGTGTTCTGGCCAGACTGCTGCACGTCAGTAGTGCACAAAGTGATCCATCGTGTCTTGGTTTAAGTTTCTTAGCACTTGGAGTTATAAGAATATTGGACATAAATACCTGATGGTCTGTGTCTATGCTGAGAAGTATAGGATAAATGATGTGTTAAAGTGGACAGTAACTGTCTTTAATATCTGGTTAAGAAATCTTTTATAATACTCACATACATCTCATAATTTTTGGCCAGTCTTACATAGATTCATGTGGGGTGCACTTGGTGCACCTGAACACTAAAATCTGCCTAAGTGGTTCAGAGCCCCTAGTTTTCTATTTTACTAGTTTGAATTTCAAGAACAACGGAGTAGATTGTACGGTTGTCTTCTGAGGCACACGTGATAGGAAAACTTGGATTTATTAAAATGTGTTCATGCTGTGTGTGTCATTATTTTCCTTTGTACTTGCTTTTGTTATTTATTGAAAAAGAAAGGGATGTATCCTTTTGCTATGTCTAGGCTGTCTAAAAGATGTCACAAGTGATAAAGAATTACCAATGTTTATTCAGTTTGATTAAAAACGTTCAAGAAAAAACAAACTAAGCTATTAAATCATAAGCATCTTCGTGACTGCTCATCCGATTTTTGAATAATAGCTGCTTCAACAATTTGGTATATAAATTTATGGTATTTTGGTTATCCAATGCCAAAGGATTATCAATTAAGAGAACAAACTTCCTTCCAGTTCTAGTAATGGGTGGACATTGTTGGAACCTATGATGTATCTTCTGTGCATAGGCTCAAACCTACAAAGGCTTGGGGTATGTCTACACTTAACAATGCTACAGGGGTCAGCTGTTTATATAGATATCCGCCTCCTTGAGGAGGCATAGCTAAGGTTGCAGTGGAAGAATTCTTCAAGGCAGTGCTGTCTATCGGGAGTTAGGTTGGAGATAGCTTGAGCGACTCTGGCTATGTCTAACTAACCAAAGTCGACCTGTGGCTAACGCAGCTCCAGCTACAATGAATAACGTAGCTGGAGAAAATCTCCATGGATTTCTTACTCTTCCATCAGGCGTAGGTACCCAGGATTGACCTGTAGAGGGTCTGCAGTCGATTTGGTGGGTCTTTATTAGACCTTGCTAAAATCACTGCTGGTGATCGATCTGAGAGCACTGATCCACGTTTGTACGTGTAGACTTCCCTTTAGTGGTATATGATTTTCAATTCCTGAGAGAAAGCAGCTTATACTGAAGTAAATTCCCTAGTAGACAGGCCTTGGGCACATAATAGGCTTATTCCAGAGGTGTTGTAAACTTACTTAAACCTAACGGGTATGTCTCACGTAACTGTTACAGCAGCACAGCTTGCTGGCTGTAGCGCTTCAAGTAGAGACAGCTATTTACACTGATGGGAGGGGTTCCTCGTTTGTTTAGGGAATCCTGAGGAGTGGTAGGTAGGCTAATGGAACGAATTCTTTCTGTGATGTAGCAACGCCTACATCAGGATTATGTTGGTTTAACTATGCTGCTCAGGTTTGGATTTTTCACACTCCTGTGAGACATACTAAAATGACTAATTTTCTAAGGGTGAGACCAGATAGGCTGGTTTTTAATTTTCTAGTGTAAACTGCAGTTAATTTATCAACACAGTCCAAAAGAAATGCATCATCTGTGAGGCGAGGTTTGTTTGCTCAGTACTCAATTTAGTATTTTATAGGTTGTCCGCGATTAAATGCACTGGTAACATTGAATGAACCCAAAAGAGTTTTGGATATTTTCTAAATTTTTCAAATATATTAATTTCAATTACAGCACAGAATACAAAGTGTAACAGTGCTTTTTCTTTATAATTATTTTTATTACAAATAATTCTGCACTATAAAAAACAAAAGATAATAGTAACTTTTCAATTCACCTAAACATTACTGTAGTGCAATCTCTTTATTGTAAAAAGTTGAACTTAACAAATGTAGAATTATGTACAAAATATAAGTCATTCAAAATACATCAAAGCCTTAGAGCCCTACAACGTCCTACTGGT
>NC_133785.1:40732627-40744290 GCF_003597395.2 Chelonoidis abingdonii | reverse complement strand
TATTTCATCAGGACAGGCTGGGGCTGGAGGTTGATTCCATCATCCATACATGCCTCAGTCACACAGCTAAACTAAACTAATAAGATTACAGCAGGGTTTGCGAGAATGAAGGTTGGAGGAAGCTTTTACAAAATGGAGTGAGTGTTTTAAAATGCGGTTTGAATTACAGTGTAGCAAACGGTGAACAGAAGTTACAATATAGACAAGTGTAGTGGATGGTGAACAGAAGTTACATTAATAAAGTGAACAATTAAAAACAATTTCATTTATCAGTTCTACACACTTCCCACAGCCAGTGCTTAACCCCCCTGCCCACCCCGCTCTGTTCCCAGCTGGGCAGTCATGGCTGGGTCCTCCGGCGTGGCATCCACACTCCCTGGTTGCTGGGTTCCAAAGTCCCAGTGACTGGGACTGCCATTATCTTCTCAAAAACTGCCCAGGTCCAGGGCCCTAGGCCAGGCGGCAAGGAGCCCTGCCACCAGAGAGCACCCAGGCCTTTCCCCTCCCCAACACTGCAGCACCTAGGGGAAACTGAGGCAAGGATGGACAGAATTCCCATGGAGGCAGAGCCCTGACCACTGCACAGGGACCACTCCTCCCTCAAAGGACAGCACTAGGCCCATGGGGGGTTGTTCCCTGACCACCGTGCCCACCCCTTGGGGAGAGGGGCTAGTAAAGCGAGGGGAGAGTCCCGTGAAGCTGTGCTGTAGCTGCGCACGGTAGTGTCTGCTGAAATCCTTCCACCACTGGTCAGCAGTGCAGGGTGTACGGGGAAACTGAGGCACACAAAGGCTAATACAAAGCACTTCAAAAAGTTCCCATTTTGTCACACAAGGGAGGATAGCAGGGAGCAGGAGTGGGAGTAGGGATGGGCTGAGGGTAGTGGGGTGCAGGGATTGGGCGAGGTGGGGGCAGGTGAGGACACGGGGCAGTGGTGGACGGGTGGGGACAAGGATGGGCTGAGAGTAGCGGGGGGAAAGGACTTGGCGAGGTGAGGGCAAAGGGCAGCAGTGGAGGGGCAGGTCACTAACCCAGGTTTCTGCCCTCCAGCCCGACGTGGAGGTGGTGTCCCGGGAGCACGCAGGTCACATGATCACATGGACAGGGCCCGGCTTCGCCCGCGTGCGGGATGGGGCCGGCCTGTCCTTCCATATCAGCAACATCCCCTACGCCATGGAGTACGACATCCTGATCCGCTACGAGCCCGAGGTGTGCGGGGCATGGAGGGGCACCAGGCTGCCCCGGGGCGGGATACTAGCAGGGGAGGGGACGGCCGGGCTCCTGCAGGGCACGTGGGGCTGATGGGGGAGGGGGGACTGGGCGTCGGGCTCCCCAGGTGTGTGGGGCTGATGGGGGGCCCGGGCGCTGGGCTCCCCTGGTGTGTGGGGCTGATGGGGGGGCCAGGGGCCGGGCTCCCCTGGTGTGTGGGGCTGATGGGGGGGCCGGGTGCCGGGCTCCCCTGGTGTGTGGGGCTGGTGGGGGAGGGGGGGCTGGGCGCCAGGCTCCCCTGGTGTGTGGGGCTGATGGGGGAGGGGGGACTGGGTGCCGGGCTCCCCTGGTGTGTGGAGCTGATGGGGGAGGGGGAACTGGGCGCCGGGCTCCCCTGGTGTGTGGGGCTGATGGGGGAGGGGGGACTGGGCGCCGGGCTCCCCTGGTGTGTGGGGTGGGGGAGGGGAGGCTGGGTGCTGGGCTCCCCTGTGGTGGGGCTGATGGGGCCGGTGCCGGGCTCCCCTGGTGTGTGGGGCTGGTGGGGGAGGGGCTGTGTGCCAGGCTCCCCGGTGTGTGGGGCTGATGGGGGAGGGGGCCTGGCGCTGGGCTCCCTGGTGTGTGGGGCTGGTGGGGGAGGGGGGTCTGGGGGCGGGCTCCCTGGAGTGTGGGACTGGTGGGGGATGGCCTGGGCTGATGGGGGGGGGCTGGGCGCCGGGCTCCCCTGGTGTGTGGGCTGGGGAGGGCCGGGCACCGGGCTCCCTGGTGTGTGGGGGTGATGGGGGAGGGGGGCTGGCACTGGACTCCCCTGGTGTGTGGGGCTGATGGGGGAGGGGGGGCTGGGCGCCAGGCTCCCCTGGTGTTGGGCTGGGGGGGCGGGGGGACTGGGCTGGGGCTGGTGATGGGGAGGGGTGGCTGGGCACTGGGCTCCCTGGCATGTGGGGCTGGTGGGGGGAGGGGGAACTGGCCTGGGTGCCGCCTGTTCAAATTGCTGGTACCAAACTCCCAGCCACTCCCTGCCCACCTCTCCCCGGCTCTGCCCCTTTTCTGCTTACTTCCCCCAAGGCCCCACCCTGTCACTTGCTGGATGTCTCCATCTCCCCCCCCTGCCCCTGCAGTGGGCTCCCTGCTCCAGGGGGCGGGGGGGGGGGGAACTGCTGCTGCCCGCATAGGGGGCGACCCTGGCTGAGCAGGGGCTGGTGCCCGCGGGTTAATGAGCTGGCACCTCTCTCCGCCCACGGTGACTGGACTTCGGGGGTCCAGTCAGTACCTCTGACCGAGCACGGCCAGGTCCCCTTTTCAACCAGACTTTCCGGTCAAACACTGGGCACCTGGCAGGCCTAGCTGCTGGGGGAGGGGCTCCCCAGCGTGTGGGGCCCCGCCCCGAGGGCACATTCAGCGCCCAGCTCGGCTGCCCTGGGCAAGGGGCCCACGCCGGGAGCAGCCTGCCCCGAGGAACACTCCGTTCATCTCCCAGCCCAGGGCTCCTTCCACTGCCAGCACCTGCCCCCCACATCAGCCTGCCCAGGAGCAGAAGGGGCCCGTCCCCTGGCAGTGCCCCACTCCCTCCATAGGGCCGTAGGCTGCCGCCCTCAGGGACCCAGCTGGGGGGCGCCCCCTAACCCCTCTCCCTGCAGTCCACAGAGGACTGGGAGGCCAGCGTCAGCGTCAGTGCCCAGGCGTTGCCCACGAGCCCTCGCTGCGCGAACGTGCTGCCCTCAGAGCAGAGGTACCAGGAGAACCTGCCGCACACCCAGAGGTGAGAGCCGACGGGGGCTCCTGGCTGGGGACCCTCGCTGCCAGGCTGCTCGGGCCAATGTCGCCATGCGTTCTTCACCCGCTGCTGCCCGGGCTAGGAGCCAGCACGCCAAGGGGGCACACCGCCGGGACCCCAGCCATGCCCTGCGCAGCCCAGCCCGTGCCAGCTGACCCCCTGCCTGGCAAACTGTCCCGTGCTGGGCTGAGGTCACTCCCCCTGCCCCCCACTCCTTGGGTCCTGTCCCATGCTGGGCTGGGTTCACCCCCCCGACCCCCACCCTTGGGCCCTGCCCCACGCTGGGCTGGGTTCACCCCCCCGACCCCCACCCTTGGGTCCTGTCCCACGCTGGGCTGGGTTCACCCCCCCGCCCCCCGGGCTCTGCCCCACGCTGGGCTGGGTTCACCCCCCTGACCCCCACCCTTGGGCCCTGTCCCACGCTGGGCTGGGCTCACCCCTACCCCCGGGCCCTGTCCCACGCTGGGCTGGGCTCACCTCTACCCCCGGGTCCTGTCCCACACTGGGCTGGGCTCACCCCTACCCCCGGGTCCTGTCCCACACTGGGCTGGGCTCACCCCCCGCCCCGGGCCCTGTCCCACGCTGGGCTGGGCTCACCTCTACCCCCGGGTCCTGTCCCCTGTTTGCTGGGCTTCACCCCCCCGGGCCCCTGTCCCTGCTGGGCTGGGCTACCCTTACCCCCAGGTTTCCTTTTGTCCCACTGCGGCTGGGCTCCCCTCCACCCAGCTCGGCTATGTCCGCCTGGCTCGGCTCACCCCCGCCCCCGGCCCTGATGCCATGTGGGCTGGGCTTGCCGCGCTTCCCCCCGCCTCGTGCCCTGTCCCGTGGTGTGTCACCCCCTACCCCCGGGTCTGTCCCCGCTGGCTGGGCTCACACCCCCTCCCCGGCTCCCTGTCCCACCCTGGTGGGCTCACACCCCCCCCGGGCTGCATATTCCTGTGCTCTGGCTGGGCTCACCCTCCATTCCCGCCTCGGGCTTGTCCACGCTCGTGCTGGGCTCCCCCCCCCATCGGTTCCCTGTGCTCTGGGTGCTCACACCCCCGGTCTTGTCCACACTGGGGTACCCCCCGGGTCTTGTGCCCCATGGGCTGGCTCACACCGCTCCCGGCCTGTGCTGCCTTGGCGCGCTCACCCTCCATGCCCGCTGGCCTCAGTCCACCGGCTGGCTCACCCACACCCCGTTGCCTGTCACGCTTGGCGCTGGCTCACCCGCCGGTTTCGTCCACACTGGGCTGGTCCCACCCCGGTCTGTCCACATGCTGGTCACCCAGCCAACCCAGCCTTGCCTGCTGCTGGGCTCTCGCCCTCACCCCCGGATCCTGTCCCACGCTGGGCTGGCTAACCCGGGTTTTCCATCCTGGCTGGCTCACCTCCCCTCCCGGTCCTTGTCCACGCTGGGCTGGGGCTCCACCCGCCCCTGGGGCGTCCATTGCTGGGCTGGGCTCCCCCACCCCGTCCTGTCCATGCCGGCTGAGCTCCGACGCCCCCTGTGTCACAGCCCCCACTGTTCCCATCGAGCCCCCCCCACCGTCGCCTTCCTGCCCAGGTACCCTGCCTGTCCCGGCTTTCTGCTTCGCCCAGGACACCAGTACGAGGTCGCCATCAGCTCCAGCGGGCAATGGACCGCGCCCGGCTGCACTTCCTCCTCTCGACTCCGCGGGGCCGGCGATGAGCGCTCTTCGTCGCCTCCCCTCCCCCCGGCTGCACAGGGGGGGCCTTCCGGCCCGACTCCCGCATGGCTCTCCGGTGCCCTACACCCGCTTTGCCCCTGGCAGCTTGGGCCAGCTGTCTCTGTGCTGGCAGGGAGCGAGATGCAGGCCTGCTATGCCTTCACTGCTTCGCCAGCGCGGCTGTGTCCTTCCAGCAGCGTCAGTGCCCTGGCGCTCCGCTGAGCGGGGCACAGGCCAGTCGGTGTGCAGGGAACTGCTGTTCCTGGCTGGCCTGAGTCACCTTTCCACGAGCACCTGTTGGAGCCCAGGGCGTGTTGGCATGCGCCCTAGTAGCGTGGGCGGTGATCTTGGCTCTGCCCGGGGTCCTCGGCGTCTGCTCTGCCCTACGCATGTTGCCGCCATGTGCGCTGTGCTTCTTGCCTTTGTGGGCCCTGGGCGATGCTGCCTTGCCGCGAGCCTTGGCCGATGCTCTCTGCCCAGGGCCGCCGCTGCTGGCTCAGCTCCCTACGAAGCGTGTGTGGCTCGCTGCTTGGCCCTGCCCGGCCTCCGGGAGCGGATGTGGCTCTGTCCCTAGTGAGCCAGCAGGCTGTGGGCCTCCATGTCGAGAGACAGTCCCAGCAGAAGCGCCACAGCTTCCACCTTCCTGGGGCTGAGCTCAGAGCAAGCAGCATCCCCTGCCCCTCCGTGCGCTTCCCGCAGCGAGTCGCCTGGGTGGGATCCTGGGGCAGCCACAGGGCCGTGCCCCCCCACTCCACAGGCAGATGGGACTCTCAGCCAGGCGGGGAAACAGCAGGTTTATCAGTCGACAGGATCACCGCGGAGGCGGAGGGTAGAGCTCGTTAGCACAGAAATCAGGGACTTTCAGCCAAATCCATCTTGCGGGGTGGGGAGCCCAGAGCCAGGGCTCTGCCCCACCCCCTGCACCCCAAGCCAGCCCAAACTGACTCCTTCCAGCTGCCTGGCCCCTGCCCAGCCCGTTGCTCCTCCTCCGGCCTTTGTCTCACTTCGCTTCCCCGGGCCAAGAAGCACTTGGTCACATCCCCCTCCTGTGTCTCAGGTTACGAAGGGGCGGCCATAGCATCCCTGCAGGCAGCTGGAGCAGCCCCCACAAGTCACACACGCTTATTCCCACCACCCAGGCATTGCCACCACACCACACTGGCAGGCGCCCACAGGTACCGCGCCGCTCGCTTGGCAGCACCATGGTGTGCCGAGGTGGGGAGGGCCCCAGGGGCTGCTCCGGGACTGCTGGGTGCCACTTCTGCCTCTGGCTCTCATTCCCCAGTGCCCACACCAAAATGTGCCTGGCCCCAAACACCAGCCCTACTGCACCCCCGCCTGGCCCTGCCCAGCCGACACCTTGTCCTACCAGGCCCATGTGCCCACAGCACAACCTGCCCCACTGCACTTGCCCATCCATTCAGCCCCTTCTGCACCTGGCATGGCCTGGCCATGCCCTGTACCCCAACTCCGCAGTCAAACATAACTCTCAGCCAGCCAGCCAGTGCTCCACTCCCCCAGTGCAGCCTGTCCAGTGCCCCCTGCTCCCCCATGCAGCCTGTCCAGTGCCCCCCCGCTCCCCCGTGTAGCCTGTCCAGTCCCCCCCGCTCCCCTGTGCAGCCTGTCCAGTGCCCCCCGCTCCCCCTTGCAGCCTGTCCAGTGCGCCCTGCTCCCCCGTGTAGCCTGTCCAGTGCCCCCCCGCTCCTCCATGCAGCCTGTCCAGTGCCCCTCACTCCCCCAGTGCAGCCTGTCCAGTGCCCCCTGCTCCTCCGTGCAGCCTATCCAGTGCCCCCCGCTCCCCCCTGTAGCCTGTCCAGTGCCCTCCTGCTCCCGCGTGCAGCCTGTCCAGTGCCCCCCACCCCCCTAGTGTAGCCTGTCCAGTGCCCCCCTGCTCCCCCGTGCAGCCTGTCCAGTGCCCCCTGCTCCTCTGTGCAACCTATCCAGTGCCTCCCCGCTTCCTCAGTGCAGCCTGTCCAGTGCCCCCCGCTCCCCCGTGCAGCCTGTCCAGTGCCCTCCTGCTCCTACTGTGCAGCCTGTCCAGTGCCCCCCACTACCCCAGTGCAGCCTGCCCAGTGCCCCCCTGCTCTCCCAGTGCAGCCTGTCCAGTGCCCCCCCACCCTATGAAGCCTGTCCAGTGTCCCTACTCCCCCAGTGCAGCCTGTCTAGCCCAGCCTGTCCTGTTCCCTGCCCCCCACATTCCTGATGTGGCCCAGCCTGCTGCCTCCCACTGCATCCCCTGCCCAGCCCGTGCCCCACAGGCTGGGCCCCATGTTTGCACTCATGCTTCTGCCTTCCCAGCTCGTTCTTCTGCCGCGAGTGCTGGAGCTGCCGGCTTTCCAAGGCCACAACCCGGCAGCGGTGCAGCACCGCAAGGAGCTGGAGCGCTACCTGTGCCAGGAGGCGTTCCGCATGGCGACCATGCCAGCGCTGGCCGAGATGTGTGCCCGCCTGCTCTGCAGCATCTCGGCCTTGCTGCACGATGGGGCCCTGGGTGAGTGCTGCCCGGGGGGGGAGAGGGGCACTGGGTGAGTGCTGGCTGGGGGGGAGAGAGGGGCACTGGGTGAGTGCTGGCTGGGGGGGAGAGAGGGGCACTGGGTGAGTGCTGGCTGGGGGGGAGAGAGGGGCACTGGGTGAGTGCTGGCTGGGGGGGAGAGAGGGGCACTGGGTGAGTGCTGGCTGGGGGGGAGAGAGGGGCACTGGGTGAGTGCTGGCTGGGGGGGAGAGAGGGGCACTGGGTGAGTGCTGGCTGGGGGGGAGAGAGGGGCACTGGGTGAGTGCTGGCTGGGGGGGAGAGAGGGGCACTGGGTGAGTGCTGGCTGGGGGGGAGAGAGGGGCACTGGGTGAGTGCTGGCTGGGGGGGAGAGAGGGGCACTGGGTGAGTGCTGGCTGGGGGGGAGAGAGGGGCACTGGGTGAGTGCTGGCTGGGGGGGAGAGAGGGGCACTGGGTGAGTGCTGGCTGGGGGGGAGAGAGGGGCACTGGGTGAGTGCTGGCTGGGGGGGAGAGAGGGGCACTGGGTGAGTGCTGGCTGGGGGGGAGAGAGGGGCACTGGGTGAGTGCTGGCTGGGGGGGAGAGAGGGGCACTGGGTGAGTGCTGGCTGGGGGGGAGAGAGGGGCACTGGGTGAGTGCTGGCTGGGGGGGAGAGAGGGGCACTGGGTGAGTGCTGGCTGGGGGGGAGAGAGGGGCACTGGGTGAGTGCTGGCTGGGGGGGAGAGAGGGGCACTGGGTGAGTGCTGGCTGGGGGGGAGAGAGGGGCACTGGGTGAGTGCTGGCTGGGGGGGAGAGAGGGGCACTGGGTGAGTGCTGGCTGGGGGGGAGAGAGGGGCACTGGGTGAGTGCTGGCTGGGGGGGAGAGAGGGGCACTGGGTGAGTGCTGGCTGGGGGGGAGAGAGGGGCACTGGGTGAGTGCTGGCTGGGGGGGAGAGAGGGGCACTGGGTGAGTGCTGGCTGGGGGGGAGAGAGGGGCACTGGGTGAGTGCTGGCTGGGGGGGAGAGAGGGGCACTGGGTGAGTGCTGGCTGGGGGGGAGAGAGGGGCACTGGGTGAGTGCTGGCTGGGGGGGAGAGAGGGGCACTGGGTGAGTGCTGGCTGGGGGGGAGAGAGGGGCACTGGGTGAGTGCTGGCTGGGGGGGAGAGAGGGGCACTGGGTGAGTGCTGGCTGGGGGGGAGAGAGGGGCACTGGGTGAGTGCTGGCTGGGGGGGAGAGAGGGGCACTGGGTGAGTGCTGGCTGGGGGGGAGAGAGGGGCACTGGGTGAGTGCTGGCTGGGGGGGAGAGAGGGGCACTGGGTGAGTGCTGGCTGGGGGGGAGAGAGGGGCACTGGGTGAGTGCTGGCTGGGGGGGAGAGAGGGGCACTGGGTGAGTGCTGGCTGGGGGGGAGAGAGGGGCACTGGGTGAGTGCTGGCTGGGGGGGAGAGAGGGGCACTGGGTGAGTGCTGGCTGGGGGGGAGAGAGGGGCACTGGGTGAGTGCTGGCTGGGGGGGAGAGAGGGGCACTGGGTGAGTGCTGGCTGGGGGGGAGAGAGGGGCACTGGGTGAGTGCTGGCTGGGGGGGAGAGAGGGGCACTGGGTGAGTGCTGGCTGGGGGGGAGAGAGGGGCACTGGGTGAGTGCTGGCTGGGGGGGAGAGAGGGGCACTGGGTGAGTGCTGGCTGGGGGGGAGAGAGGGGCACTGGGTGAGTGCTGGCTGGGGGGGAGAGAGGGGCACTGGGTGAGTGCTGGCTGGGGGGGAGAGAGGGGCACTGGGTGAGTGCTGGCTGGGGGGGAGAGAGGGGCACTGGGTGAGTGCTGGCTGGGGGGGAGAGAGGGGCACTGGGTGAGTGCTGGCTGGGGGGGAGAGAGGGGCACTGGGTGAGTGCTGGCTGGGGGGGAGAGAGGGGCACTGGGTGAGTGCTGGCTGGGGGGGAGAGAGGGGCACTGGGTGAGTGCTGGCTGGGGGGGAGAGAGGGGCACTGGGTGAGTGCTGGCTGGGGGGGAGAGAGGGGCACTGGGTGAGTGCTGGCTGGGGGGGAGAGAGGGGCACTGGGTGAGTGCTGGCTGGGGGGGAGAGAGGGGCACTGGGTGAGTGCTGGCTGGGGGGGAGAGAGGGGCACTGGGTGAGTGCTGGCTGGGGGGGAGAGAGGGGCACTGGGTGAGTGCTGGCTGGGGGGGAGAGAGGGGCACTGGGTGAGTGCTGGCTGGGGGGGAGAGAGGGGCACTGGGTGAGTGCTGGCTGGGGGGGAGAGAGGGGCACTGGGTGAGTGCTGGCTGGGGGGGAGAGAGGGGCACTGGGTGAGTGCTGGCTGGGGGGGAGAGAGGGGCACTGGGTGAGTGCTGGCTGGGGGGGAGAGAGGGGCACTGGGTGAGTGCTGGCTGGGGGGGAGAGAGGGGCACTGGGTGAGTGCTGGCTGGGGGGGAGAGAGGGGCACTGGGTGAGTGCTGGCTGGGGGGGAGAGAGGGGCACTGGGTGAGTGCTGGCTGGGGGGGAGAGAGGGGCACTGGGTGAGTGCTGGCTGGGGGGGAGAGAGGGGCACTGGGTGAGTGCTGGCTGGGGGGGAGAGAGGGGCACTGGGTGAGTGCTGGCTGGGGGGGAGAGAGGGGCACTGGGTGAGTGCTGGCTGGGGGGGAGAGAGGGGCACTGGGTGAGTGCTGGCTGGGGGGGAGAGAGGGGCACTGGGTGAGTGCTGGCTGGGGGGGAGAGAGGGGCACTGGGTGAGTGCTGGCTGGGGGGGAGAGAGGGGCACTGGGTGAGTGCTGGCTGGGGGGGAGAGAGGGGCACTGGGTGAGTGCTGGCTGGGGGGGAGAGAGGGGCACTGGGTGAGTGCTGGCTGGGGGGGAGAGAGGGGCACTGGGTGAGTGCTGGCTGGGGGGGAGAGAGGGGCACTGGGTGAGTGCTGGCTGGGGGGGAGAGAGGGGCACTGGGTGAGTGCTGGCTGGGGGGGAGAGAGGGGCACTGGGTGAGTGCTGGCTGGGGGGGAGAGAGGGGCACTGGGTGAGTGCTGGCTGGGGGGGAGAGAGGGGCACTGGGTGAGTGCTGGCTGGGGGGGAGAGAGGGGCACTGGGTGAGTGCTGGCTGGGGGGGAGGGGCACTGGGAGAGTGTTGGTCGGGGGAGGGGCACTGGGCATAGGTGTGGGAGGTAGGGATGCAGGGGATGCTGCAGGACCCCCAGGTTTTGTCCCGCTGTCCTGGCCATTGGCCCCTGCTGCCCGGGGGCTCTGCTTCCGGCCCCATGGTCCCGGCCACCGGCCCTGCATGCTGGATCCCGGTGGCCAGCCCCACACCAGGGCTCCACATCCACCCCTAACTGTGCACCCAGCCTCTGCTGCCTTACCCTTGTCTGCATCTCCCTCTCCTGGAGCCACGGCCCTGCTCCCGGCCCCAGGTTTAGGGGGCGGTGAGGGGCACAGACAGGGGTAAGAGGGTGCAGCTCAGCACCCCCTCTCCAAAAACTATTCCCGCACCACTGACACTGGGTGGGCTCTGGGAGGGGGGCGGGCTCCCTGGGCTGGGACTCTGGGGGGCAGCTCTTGCTGGAGTGGGGCAAATGGCAGCTAATGCTCCTCCTTGAGCTCCTGAGTTCTAGTCCTGTGTGTGCCAAGGGGGAGGCCCCACCTCGTGCCTCAGTTTCCCCATGAGCACCACTAATCCCCCTCCCTCCCCAGCCTGCCAGTGCGACCCCCAAGGCTCTACCAGCAGCATGTGTCAGCCAGTGGGTGGGCAGTGCACGTGCAAACCCCACGTGATCGGCCGGCGCTGTGACCAGTGTGCTCCAGGCACCTATGGCTTTGGGCCCTCCGGCTGCAGTCGTGAGTACCTGTGTGTGTGTCTGTCTGCCCTGGGATCACCAGCCATGGGTGACTGCCATGGCGCTGCCCGCCCTAGGGACGTCTCCCCATTCACCCCAGCGTGTGCTCCCCTGGGGGGATGTTCCTGAGCCAAGGAGAGGCCAAAGGACCGTGCCCTGAGCTGCCTGCGACTGCAGCCCTCCCCAAGGCCGGGCCCCGTTCTCTGCTGGGCTGGAGCTGCAGCTGCCTTGTGGGGCTGCCAACTTTCTAGCCACACAAAACCGAGCAAACACCTTGCCCTGGCCGCCCCTTCTGAGGCCACCCCCGCTCACTATTCCCTTCTCATTGCTCCCTCTCCCACACCCTCACTCACTTTCACTGGGCTGGGGCAGGGGGGTGGGGCCAGGGATGAGAGGTTTGGGGTGCAGGAGGGGGATCCGGGCTGGGCCAGAGGGGTGGGGTGCGGGGCATGGGGAAGACAATAGGGACTCCAAGGCCCCAGAGGGATGTGGACTCCCTTACCTCTCCGCCCAGCTGTCCCAGCCGCCAGACCCGTCCGCAGTGGAGGATAGGAGATGGGGAAAGCCCACTGCCCAGGACAGGGTGTCACGGACTCACAGATTGGGCCCCCTCTTGGCCCTGTGCGGTCCGTGGTGGGTGCCTCTTTCAGTGCGACAGCCCTTCTCGGGGGTCCACTCTCTTTCGGGGTCAGGCCCCTCCTCCTCCTGGGGCCGCACCTCTCTGAGCCTTAGCA
>NC_133785.1:40728981-40730544 GCF_003597395.2 Chelonoidis abingdonii | reverse complement strand
GGGGGGGCAGAGGCGGGGGAAGCGAGGTGGTTTCTCTCTCTCTGCTGTGGGCAGGTGCTTGGAGGGTTACTATGGCGACCCGGTGCTGGGCTCCGGGCAGCAGTGCCGGCCCTGCCCCTGCCCTGGGTACCCTGGGACTCGGCATTACCACGGTAACTCCTGCCACGCCGACCAGGAGACCAATCAGATCGTCTGTGTGTGTGCCCCAGGCTACACAGGTGAGCGGGGGGTTAATGGGGTGACCGCGCGGGGAGCAGGTGGCAGCCCCCTCAGCCAGGGCGTGGGTGCCAGTGGCCACGGGGTGCCCTCGGCTCCGGAAGGGCCTTTCCCTTCTGTCCCCTGAAATTCTGCTCAGTGTCTGTGGAGCTCCCCCGGGGCATCCCCACGGCCGGGCGGCTGCCGGGCAGAGCAATCAGGAGACACAGCCCCTGCTCTGGGAGCTGCTGGGGGAGAAGGGAGCTGGCCTGCGCTGCACCCAGAAGACTGGGGGCCCCCAACTCTGGGGAAGGGAAAGAGAAGGGCCTGGCTCCCTCCAACTGCTCTCTGGACCCAGCCCAGGGCTCCAGGGGCCCATCCAGCTCCCCTGGGCTGTCGCACAGGACAGGGCCTCCCCCAGCTCCCAGGGGCTGCGGGCACAGAGAGGCTCCCGCCACACCCAGCCCCACGGCCTGCCCCACTGGAATTGCAGTATCTGCTGCTGCCAGCTGCTGCCAGCAGGCTGGGCGCTGTGCCAGCCCTGCTTATGGCAGGCAGAGCAGGGGGCTCCTGCTGGCCGACAGGGAGGGCAGGGGTGGGGTGGGGGGCTCCTGCTGCCTGGCAGGAAGTTCAGGGTTTACCCTTTTCCTTTAGAAAACCAAATACAGACCCCCCCGCCCTGCTCACCCCCCAGCCCCTCCCCATGGTGATGATGGGGGAATACAGCGGGAAGGTCTGGTGATCTGGGGCAGATGGGTTCCTGAGAGCCCTCTGGGTAGCTGCCCCTACCATGGGCTGTTCCCCTTGCAGTGCCCACACCGTGACAGCTCTGTGCTGGCCATGGGGCCTGGGCAGCCATCCCAGGGATGTGTGCGGGGGGGGGGCAGGTCCCAGCGCCCCATTGCGCCAGGCCCAAAGGGCTCCAGCCAAGCAGCACACTCCTGGCACAGGGCTCGGAAGCAGGCGCATTTCTGGTTCCTGAGAGCAGGACGGGGTCCCTGAGGCTGCGGCTGGGCACCCACCCGGGGGCCAGGGGCTGGGGCGTTTCTCCATGGATCACCCAGCAGGCCATGAGTGTCTCCTGGTGTCGCTTCCAGGCCCACGCTGTGACCACTGCTCCCCCGGCTACTTCGGGGCCCCAGAGCAGGAGGGCGGGAGCTGCCGGCCCTGCCAGTGCAACAACAACATCGACACCAGCGACCCCTTGGCCTGCGACCCCCACAGCGGGCAGTGCCTGCGCTGCCTGCACCACACAGCCGGGCCCCGCTGCGCGGACTGCCAGCCCGGCTACCATGGCAATGCCCTGCAACGCAGCTGCCGACGTGAGTGACCTGGCACTGGGGAACTGGGGATGGGGGCGGGGCCTGG
>NC_133785.1:40724618-40726134 GCF_003597395.2 Chelonoidis abingdonii | reverse complement strand
TGGGAGAGTCTGGGGGGTAACCTGGCAGTGGAGGTGTGGGGCTGGGCCTGGCACAGTGAGGTGGGGCCGTGGGGAGAGGCAGGGCTGGGTCTGGCATTGCATTACAGGGAACGGGCTGGGGTGCCAGAGCCTGGTGTCCCAGGCCCTGGCACTGCGAAGGCCTGGGGGAAGAGGACCCAACTTGACCCTGTTCCTGAGCGTGGGTGATGGGGGCACCCGGGGGAAGCAGGGCAGTGCCCTGAGGTCGTGGGTATCTGTGGGGAGACGGAGGGGGCTGAACCCTCCCCCCGCTCATCCAACCCTTCTGTTGCTGTTCCCAGGCTGCACCTGTAACCAGCTCGGCACACTGCCCACCCACTGCACCTCTGGCACCTGCTCCTGCAACCAGCTCACGGGCAGCTGCCCCTGCCGTGGCCACGTGGTGGGCAGGAACTGCGATCAGTGCGCCCCTGGCTTCTGGAGCTTCGGTGGGGAGCAGGGCTGCAAGCCCTGCAGCTGCCACCCGGCCCACTCCCTGCAGCAGAGCTGCAACATGGTGAGTGCCCCGTGCCAGGGAGCAGGGGCTGGGTGCTGCCGGGCGTCTGTCAGGGCCTGGTGCTTGACCCCGGGTAGGCGAGCTGGGCACTGCATGGACACCTGCACTGTGGGGCCATCGGGCTGTGCAGAGCCCAGGGAGGCCTGCATCTGGGGGTGCCTGGGCTCCCTCTGCTCCACCTAAGTGTCTGCTTTGCCCCCCAGTTCACAGGGCAGTGCCCGTGCCGGCCGGGCTTCGGGGGCCGCATCTGCGCCGATTGCCAGGAGAACCACTGGGGCGAGCCAGAGCGGGAGTGCCGGAGTGAGTGTGAGCAGTGTTCGGGGCTCTGTGAGCAGAGACCTGGAGTGCAAATCCGGGGCAGAGGGGGCGGGGGGAAAGTCTGGAGTGGAATGTGGAGCGGTGAGCTGGAGAGGAGTGGGGGCGGGGGCAAGCCAGGAGGAGGGTGTCACGGACTCGCAGATCGGGCCCCTTCTTGGCCCCGTGCGGTCCGTGGGGGGTGCCTCTTTCAGTGCGACAGCCCTTCTCGGGGGTCCACTCTCTTTCGGGGTCAGGCCCCTCCTCCTCCTGGGGCCGCACTTCTCTGAGCCTTAGCACGTCTGTCTCTGCCGTGGGCCCCCCAGGGAGTCCCCTTGCTCTGGTCCCCCAGGCCTCCACCCCCGAAGGGGACGATGCCCCCTGTCCTCTAGACCGCAGTGACTCTCAGCCCATGTAACACAGGAGGGTTTAGTGAGCGTTGAACACAGCACAGGAAACTCTCAGGCCTGGCCTCCCCCAGCCCAGCACATCCCAGTCCCCCTGCAGCCAGGGGGGCTCTGCCTGCTCCCCCTCTCCAGCCCCGAGCCCCCCTGCTTCCCAGCTGGGCCTCTGATATCCCCAGGCCAAACCCGCTCTGTCCATTGTCTTCTCTCCAGGGACACAGGGTCACCTGGGCCTCCTCTCCCCTCTTCTGTCCTCAGTCCCCATCTGGCTGGAACCGGCTGG
>NC_133785.1:40719925-40722933 GCF_003597395.2 Chelonoidis abingdonii | reverse complement strand
AGACATACAGACAGCATAATCATAACCAGTAACCCGTAACCTGGTCTTAGACACCTTATATGACCCCCTTTACCTAGGATTTGGTGCCACTACAGGACCTGGGTTGCAACCCATGTTCTATATGGTCCCAGTTTATATCAATAACGTCACAGCGGGCACAGGGGATGGGAGGAGAGCTGGGATGGGGACGGGCTAGACCAAGATGGGGCAGGAGGAAAGCCTGGAGAGGGATGGGGGCGAGTTGGAAGGGGATGGGGTGAGCCCAGGGGGATGAGAGGTGAGCCAGAGGGGGGTGGGAAGTGAACGTGGGGGGTGGGGGGTTGAGCCCAGAGGGGTAAGTTGGAGGGGGATGGTGGTGAGCCCGGGGGGATGAGGGGCGAGGCCGGAGGTGTGGGGGCAAGTTGGAAGGGGATGAGGGGTAAGCCGGAGGTGAGTGGGGGGTGAGCTTGGGGGGGCGAGCCCAGGGGGTGGGGGTGAGTTGGAAGGGGATGGGGGTGAGCCCAAGGGGATAAGGAGTGAGCCAGAGGGGAGTGGGAGGCAAGCCCAGAGGGGTGGGGGGTGAGTCGGAGCAGGGGGGGGGGGGCGAACCATGAGGGGTCCCCCACGCTGGGCAGGCTGCTTTGCTCGGCCCTTGCTGAGCCCCCTGCCCCCCAGAGAAAGGCGTGGGGCTTTGGGCATTTGTGGAGCTTCGCTGCATTGTAGGAGCTGTGCGGGGGGCACGGCTGGGGAGCTGCCCCCTGCCATGGAAGCGGCTGGGGAGGGGTCAGCAGTCAAAGTGTTACCCCCGTCTCAGAGCGAGGCCCAGCAGCAGGCGTGCCAGGCTGTGTGCAGACTCTGGCAGGCGTCCCGGCGGGCAGCTGGGCTGTGACGTGCCCCCTTTGCTCCGGCAGCCTGTGACTGCGACCCGGCCGGGGCGGAGAGCCTGCAGTGTGAGCGTCTCAGCGGGCGCTGTGCCTGCCGGCCTGGCTTCACAGGGCAGCACTGCGACCGCTGCCTCCGCAGCTTCCAGGACAACTTTCCCCGCTGCGACCGCTGCCCACCTTGTTTCGCCCAGTGGGACCTGGCCCTGGCCCGGCTGCACAACCAGCTGCGCCAGCTGCAGGAGCAGGCGCAGGCGCTGCAGGAGGGAGGCCCTGGGCCTGAGCTCAGCAGCAGCTGCCTGCAGGACCTGGAGAGCAAGCTGAGGCGCACGGAGCAGCTGGTCGGGGACAGCAGCAGCCAGGGCGCCCCCCTCCTGCGCCACCTGGGCCGCCAGCTGGACGACACCAGGCAAGGGGGCAGCACTGGCGGGGAGGGCCTGGGCAATGGACCCTTCACCCTGAGCACCCGGCGGGATCGACTCGGTCCTCCCCTCCAGCTGGACTGGGAGCAGGTGCCCATGTTGCTGCCCCAGCTGGCAGGGTGGCCCCTCGCGAGCAGGCCCAGCAGAGGCCAAGGAGATGGAGGCCTCATGTGAGTGCAGGGCTAAGCCCCACTGGCAAGGCTGGCCAGCCTTCCGGACGTCCATCTCCTGTGCCCATGCGCCCGCCGATGTGCTGGGCCTGGGCCCTGGGACAGGGTTGGGTGCAGGTCCCGTCCTGTGCCCACTCTCAGCTGTGCCACTAGGGAGGACATGGACGAGGTCTGGAAGCAGCTGCAGGCTGCGGAGGGGCGCCTGGACGGGCTGGCTGGGGCGGACACGGAGCAGAGGGGCCGCCTGGCCAACCTGAGCAGGGAGCTGCAGGAGCAGAACCGCACCCTCTCCCACCAGCAGGAGCAGCTGGCAAACTGGAAAGAGGCCAGCTTTTGGGGTAAGGGGGCAGAGTCCCCATGGGAGCCCCTCCCTGCCCTCCCCAGCCCCCACGTGGGGCAGCCACGTCTCCCTGGCCGCACAGGGGCAGAGCTGTCCATGGCCCAGCCTGATGCTCTGCTCCTGTGCCCTGGCAGAGTCCTACTGGAGCATCCAGACCTACTCTGAGAGCTCGACGCAGGCAGCGCAGCGGGCCAGTGCCTCGGTGCAGGGGCCAGCCAGCCCGGTGGGCCAGGCCCAGTGCACACGGCAGGCCACAGAGGAGCTGCTGCGCGACACCAGCAGCGCCTTCCGCAGGACCCTGGCAGCGCAGAGGAGTTCGCTGCGGGAGGCCCAGAAACGGGTGGCTGCACTCAGCATCTCCAGGCTCAACGAGAGGGTGAGCAGGGTGAGGTGGGGCTGGGAGAGCCCGGATGGGGCAGGGCCAGGAGTAGGGTCTCCAGATGTCCCGACAGTTAAGTTCTCGTCCTGCGTCCCGACCGATGGGTGATCAGGACGCCATTTGTCCTGATACTGAAAGGTTGCCAGGTGTCCAGTTACTGCAGGGCCAGCAGTCTCCCTACCCAGCTCCGTGCAGCTCCCCAGAAGTGGTGACATGTCCCTGCTGCTCCTAGGTGCAGGGACAGCCAGGAGGTCCACAGGCCGCCCCCGAGCACTGGCTCCGCAGTGCCCATTGCCCAGGAACCATGGCCAATGGGAGCTGCAGGGGCGGCGCCTGTGGGTGAGGCAGTGTGCAGAGCCTCCTGGCTGTGCCTCCGCCTAGGAGCCAGAGGGAGATATCACCGCTTCCAGGGAGCTGCCTGAGATAAGCTCCGCCCCGGCCTGCACCCCAATCCTGAGCCCCCTCCCGCATCCAAACTCCCTCCTGGAGTCGGCACGCTGAACCCCCTCCTGTGCCCCAACCCCCTCTCCCAGCTCTGAGATTCTCCCTTGCAGCAGGGCCCAGAGCCAGGGCTGTGCACCCCTGACCCGCAGCTTCCTAGGGCTGCGCACCCCACGCCCCCATGAGTCACAACCCCAGGTGAGGGTGGGTCTCTGGATGGGGGGGTCGGGCTCGGCCCCTGGGGAGGAGAGGCCGGGTGGGGACGGGTCTCTGGATGCGGGGGGCGGGCTGGGCCCCTGGGGAGGAGAGGTCGGGTGGGGGCAGGTCTGCCAAGGTGCGGGGGGAGATATGTGATGGGACAAGGCCAGATGGCTGCAGGAAAATAGTGAGAAACAG
>NC_133785.1:40715618-40718503 GCF_003597395.2 Chelonoidis abingdonii | reverse complement strand
TGGGCCCCACCCTTCTGCCAGAGTCGCCTGCATGGCCTCCCCGCCCCCTGACACTGGCTCTCTGGGCTCCAGCCCTTGCTTCACCCTGCGAGCTCTGCCCGGCGAGTCCCCCTGGGACAGAACCAGGCAGAGCCCTGCCCACTGCACAGGGACCAATGCCCAGCGCCTGCAGCGACTGACCCAGCGCTGTCCCCTGGCACGGCACAGGGAGTCCTTAGGGCAGCCCAGAGAAGTGAAGTTTGCAGCATCGGCCGTCCTGCTCAGCCAGCACCCAGCCCCTTGGTGCAGGCTCTGTCTGTCTGTCCTCCTTTGGCAGAGCCCTGGCTCCTGCCAGCCCCCAGCTCTTCCTCCTGCCCCCCAGTGCTTTGATCTCAGCTGGGGACTGTTCAGCCCCCCGTTGCGTGCTCGGTGCCAGCGTCCTGGCGAATGGAGTCGCCAGTGTCTTCTCAAGTGCCCCACTGAGATGGGGAGCAAGGCCCAGACAGCCATGTCGCTTCCCCTACCCTGAGAGCAACCAGCCCTTCCCCACCCACTGGAGAGCCAGGCAGCGTCGCAGGGAAACCGAGGCACGGACACAGGGCCGCCCAGAGTGGGGGGCAAGTGAGGCACCTGGTGGCGGTCTGGGTCTTCAGCGGCATTTCAGTGGCAGGGGGCCCTTCAGTGCTGCCGAAGACGTGGAGCGACTGAAGGGCCCCCCGCCACCGAAATGCCCCACAAGCCCTGGCCCGGCGGTGGTCCATGTCTTCGGCAGTGGGGGCCCTTCAGTCGCTCTGGGTCTTCGGCAGCATTTTGGGGGCGGGGGCTCTTCAGTGCTGCCAAAGACGCAGAGCGACTGAAGAGGCCCCCGCTGCCGAAATGCCACTAGAGACCCGGACTGCCGCCAGGTGAGTATAAGCACCGCAGCTCCCCCTCTTTGCTCCAGCCCCGCTGAATCCTCTGGGCGCCCCTGCACGGACAGGCCTCATAAAAACATGACCAAATATTCCCACGTTGTCCCAATTCACCTCCCTGAGAGGGGTGGCAGGATCGATGGGAGAACTCTCCCATCTACCGAGCGCTGCCTCCACCAGGCTCAGCTCGGGTCGCTGCATCGCTCCGGGAGGGCGATTTTTCAGCCCCCTGAGCGATGTGGTAACACTGATTTCATTTCCTAGGGTAGAACAGGCCTCGGTTTACCCCGAGAGAAAACTGAATCCTCCTCCCTGTCCCCGGTACCCATGTGGAGCACAGGGGGAAACTGAGGCACACCCTGGAGTCATACAAATCATTCGCCCTTTGTCACAGCCTCCCTCCCAGGTGTGGGGCCCTCAGCAAATGCAATGGCAAGCCCAGGTTTCTGCCCTTCTCCCCTGGGGCCCTGCAAGGCCGGCTGGCTCTCTGGCTGACCCCCTGCCATGTGCTCTCTGCCCTGCAGATCTGTGGAGTGAAGGGAGATCAGGACTGCCAACAAGCCCCCTGTGGAGGGGCCTCTTGCCAGGACGACTCTGGGCAGCGGCGCTGTGGGGGCCCAGGCTGCAGGGGGGCGCTCCCCGTCTCCACACAGGCCCTGCGCACTGCCCAGGATGTCTCACGCCAGCTGGAAAGCGCGGCCGGGCAGCTGGGCACCATCGCCCTTAAGGTAGGGTGTGGGCAGGGGCGGGGACGGTCTCGGGCATCAAGCCTGTGATTTAAGCTGCAGGGGTCCCGGTGAGTGTGTCCCCACTAGCCTCGCACGTCTGTGGGAACCCACACAGCCTTATGCATACACAAAAGTGCCAGTCCCGTGCCTATGCTGCCAGCTGGGCACCTCCTTGCTTGTTCCCCCCACACTGAGTGTGGCACACAGCTGGCACCAGCCTGGAGCAATCAGCTGTGAGTCCCTTCCAGGTGCAGGAGATCCAGGAGCTGGCCCGAGGCGCCAGGAGACGAGCCCAGGACACACTGGATGGGTCCCAGGCAGCCAGAGGCCACATGGAGGAGTCCACAGCCAGGCTGCGAGAATTCATCCGGAAGATCAAGGACTTCCTGGCAGGTATGGAGCCGGAGCTGAGCTGGGGTTGGCCGGGGGTTCCTAGGAATTCTGGCACCCCCCGCAGCCTGGCGTGGTGGGCATCCCAGGGCCCTGCTACGCCGGGCCGAGCCATGGGCAGACATGGGGTGACCCAGGGCCCAAGTCGGCAGCTGCTGCAGTCCTGTGGGTGCCCAGCCATGCCCCGGCCTGCCCTGCTGGCATGCCTAGGACCTGCTGCCCACGCTGAGGGCCGTCCCTGTCTACAGAGGAGGGAGCCGACCCGGAGAGCATCGAGCTGGTGGCCCGGCAGGTGCTGAACATCTCCCTGCCCAGCAGCCCCAGCAGGATCCGGCACCTGCTGCAGAAGATCCAGGACAGTATCCGGCAGCTGGACGGGGTGGACGCTGTCCTGAACAGCACAGCCCATGGCCTGGCTGCCGCCAAGGAGCTGCTCACACGGGCAGAGCAGGCCAGGTGAGTTACCAGGGGCAGGAGCAGGCCAGGGGCTCTGGCTAGTTTCTGGTCCCAGCCTCTCCCTGCAGGGGGCACTGTGGGGGCAGGGTGCTGGTTGTGGGGGTGGGGCAGGGCCTGGCTCTGGAGAGAGCTTGCAGCAGGGGGTGCTGTGGGGGCGGGGCAGGGCAGAGGGTGGCTCTGGGGGAGCTCCCAACAGGAGGCGCTGTGGGTGCAGGGCAGGGGGCGGCTCTGGGGGAGCTCCCAGCAGGAGGCGCTGTGGGGGTGGGGCAGGGTGCTGGCTTTGGGGTAGCTCCCAGCAGGGGGTGCTGTGGGGGCAGGGCAGCGCCCTGGGCTGGTGGGGGGAGCAGACGCTGGCTGGCTGGGAAAATGGTGGTGCTGAGCAATCGCTGACCACGGAGCCAAGGGCCCTGCTGTTGGTCGT
>NC_133785.1:40711841-40712970 GCF_003597395.2 Chelonoidis abingdonii | reverse complement strand
CCCTGCCCCAGGATAACAACGTTCCCAACAAGCCCCGTCCCACTGTAACAACGTTCCCAACCAGCCCTTCCCCAGCGTAACAACGTTCCCAACCGGCCCTGCCCCAGGGTAACAACGTTCCCAACTGGCCCCACCCCGGTGTAACGATGTTCCCCACCTGCCCTCCCTCCAGGGTAACAATGTTCCCAACCGGCCCCACCCAGGCGTAACAATGTTCCCAACGAGCCCTGTCCCCAACGTTCCCAAATGGCCCTGCCCCAAGGAAACAACATTCCCCACCGGCCCCGCCCCACAGCCTTCGTTTACCCCTCACAAAATGAATGATGTAACCAAGGGACAGTCAAAGTGCCAGCCAGCCCAACACAGGGGAGGTGGAGCCGCCAGGACAAAGCGAGGGGCAATGGGGATTTCACCCACCCCCTCTGGGCTGTGATTTCTTGCTGTTTGTTAGCCAGCTCAAGCTCCGTGTCTGCCCCCGGGGACGGTGGTGGGTCGGATGGAGATAGGCCCTTGGTTCAATGTCAGTTAGATGGACTGTGCGGACGTGATGTCCCGCTCCTCAGCGAATGGCTGCTGCCCGGCTGCTCTTTTCATCTGCCTGCAGACAAAGGCCTGATCCTTCCCCGGGGCATCCCCACACCCTGAACCCCCTTACTGGGGCTGGGGAACCCCTCCCTCCTCCGCTGGCTGGAGCCCCCCCTCCGGTCCCGCCCCAGCTGCTCTTCCCTGGGGCCCGGCCGGGCCGGGGGCTCGCGTGGACTCTCAATCGCGAGGTAGGGGCTGGGGGGGCTCCCACGGGCAGCCTGTAGCCTCCATGCTGCGGGGGTGGAGGGGCACCCTGGTCCAAACCCCTCTGTCCCGCGCAGGCGGAGCGCAGGCTCCGGGGGCTGCAGGAGAAGGAGGCGCAGGTGCTGCGGCCCCTGCAGGCGCTGGCGAAGCAGGTGGCTGCCCTGCAGGACAAGGCCAGGGCCAACCGGGGCCTGGCCAAGGAGGCCAAGGAGAAAGCGGAGCGAGCCGTGTCGGCCACGGGGGAGCTGGACCAGGTGAGAGCCCCCAGCCCCCAGCGTCTCACCCCTGCCTTGGGCTCCTGGATGCCAGCCCCTGCCCTCCCCAAACTCACACAGCGCCC
>NC_133785.1:40701538-40708554 GCF_003597395.2 Chelonoidis abingdonii | reverse complement strand
GCACTTTGCTCAGTCACAAGGCGTATCTGCCTCCTCTCAATGGGTCAGTTGTGTAGCTGATGGTCCTTAATGGGCCATCAAGCAGGCCAGGCAGAGCTAACACCAGCTTGTCTGGGGTGTCACCCAGAACTGCAGCACAAGTTTGAAATACAGACAGTATAGAGCCAATACTGGTAACTTCAACTACCAAATGAGCCAGACAGCGTAATCATAACCAGCGACCCAGAACCTGGTCTTAGACACCTGATATGACCCCCTTTACATAAGATTTGGTGCCACTACAGGACCTTGGTTGCAACCCATGTTCTATATGGTCCCAGTTTATATCAATAAGGTCACACACCCCCAGGCCTGACTGCCCCTTTGGACCCCCATGGAGACCCCTGCTCCCCCTTCCAGGCCCGACTGCCTGTCTGGACACCTGCGGAGCCCCCCGCCGCCCCGGGGCCTGTCTGTGTGGACCCCTGCAGAGCCCCCACCACCCCAGCTACCCCTGGGCCTGACTGTCTGGACCTCTGCAGAGCCCACCGCCGCCCCCGGGCCTGACTACCTGTCTGGATCCCCACAGTACCCCCCCAGCCACCCCTGGGCCTGACTGCCCATCTGGACTCCCACAGTGCCCCCCTGCTACCCCGCCCCCAGGCCTGACTGACCAGTTGGACTGCCACAGACCCCCCACCACCACCCCCAGGCCTGACTGCCCGTCTGGACCCCCACGCCTTCTCTCTGTGCTGCCCCCCGTCCCCTCTGCGCTGCTGGGCTGGGCCTGTAACCTTGGGCACAGGCCATCCTTGGAAGGGCTCAGTGGGCCCCTGGCAGCAGTGGGGGGCTCCCCTGAGGGAGCTGTGGACTGAGCCTTCCCGCCTCCCTCTCCCAGTGCAGACTGGACAAGTGGATGAGGGATTTGGACCCTCCAATCCACAGGGGCCCCCACAAGGACCCAAGGCAGAGAGACACCCCAAGCAAGGCACCCCTGGACACCCCCAATCCACAGGGGCCCCCCACAGGGACCCAGGGCAGAGAGATGCCCCCAGCAGGGCCCCCCCTGGACACCCCCAATCCACAGGTGCCCCCCACAGGGACCCGGGGCAGAGAGACACCCCCAGCAGGTCCCCCCCAAGGACACCCCCTATCCACAGGGGTCACTCTGGGGACACAGGCTCACGGTGTGATGAGGCCCCTGCCCCCCCATCCCAGACATTCATGGGATTATTTCCGGTCCCTCCCACACCCCACAGCAGATGGGACTGGGGAATGCCCCCCAGGAAGGGCAGAGCCAAGTGCCCATGCTGCTGTGGGGCTCAGAGCTGGTGTGCAGGCCCCTCCACTGGCAAGGATGCCCCAGTCCCCACCCCTTTGCCTGCCCTAGGGGGAGTCAGAAGTTCTGCTGGAAGCCTGCTCTGTGCCCCGTCGCTGCCGTACCTGGCCACGGGCTGTGCCCGCTGCCAGCCAGCCAGGGGCTCTGGGCTCATGGGCAGGCAGTGCCGTGGGGCCAGCACTGTGCTAGGGAGTGAGTGGGAAGCCAGGGACAGGCCCCACCGGGCAGGGGCCCCTCCTGGCTCCAGGCTCTGTCTGGCCAGCACCTGTAGCACCCCTGGACTCTGCAAATAAAGGCCTAAGCCCGTGGCCCCAGCTGCTCCGTGTTGCGTGCAGGCTTCTGCGCTGGACACTGCCCCAGTGCCCAAAGGAACCATGGCCCTAAGCTGACTCTGCCCCGGGGGCCCCGGGCGATGCTGGCTCTGCTCCCTACAAAGCCAGGCAGGACTCTGGGGGAGCCTCCTCTCTCGGAGCAGACGGTTCCCAGGGCAAGAAGCTCCCACAGCTTCCACCTTCCTGGGGCTGAGCTCAGAGCATCCAGCATCCCCTGCCCCTCTGTGCGCTTCCTGCAGCGAGTCGCCCGGGCGGGGTCCTGGGGCAGCCACAGGGCCCTGCCCCCCCACTCCGCCGGCAGACGGGACTCTCAGCCAGGCAGGGAAACAACAGGTTTATTAGTCGACAGGATCATGGCGAAGGGCAGAGCTCGTTAGGACAGAAATCAGGGACTTTCAGCCAAGTCCATCTTGGAAGTCCTGGGCCAGGCGGCCTGGCTCCCCACCTTCCAGCCCCTCACACAGACTGCCAGCCACCCCACCTCCGACACCCCATTGTTCCTCCTCCTTCTCTTTGTCTTGCTTCCTGGGCAAAAGGTGTCACCTGGCTGCACCCCCCTGCCCCCATCTCAGGTTACACAGCTGCAAACAGCTGGGCAGCAAAAACCACACACCCAATTCCCATCCCTGAAGTATGGCGCAGACACAGGGAAACTGAGGCACACCCAGTATTGGTATAGGACAGTAAGACTCACATGCAACATAACCAGACAAATAAAACTCCACTTCATCACAGGCCCAGTGCTGACCCTGCCCTGTCTGCAGGTGCTGGAGTGTCCCCTTCACCCGCGGGCCCCATCCCAAACCCAGCCAGGTCTGGGGCCATGCGCCCAGGAGAGGGTGAGAATGTGGAGGCGCTTGGGACCGTGCTCTGTGAGGAGCCAAGGCCTGGGCAAGTGGGACTGGGACGGGCAGCATGTCCAGGGAAGGGCTGCTCAGTCCTGGTCCGTCAGCGCCCCCAGGGAGCAGCGGCCAGCAGTGGGCGCAGGGAGCTCAGGACAGATGCAGTCAGAGAGTGGATCTGCCCCCTGGGCCGGCTTCCCCAGCCAGAGGCTTGTACCCCAAGGGGCTGGCCAAGCACTAGCTGCCCTTGTGAGCTGGACACGGGGCTCCCGGAGGCTCTGCCCCGGATTAGGTGGGGGTCGGGCTCAATGACTGAATGGTGCCTTTGGGGTGGAACCAGCTCTTGGAGCACCCTGCCCCCACCCTCTCCAGGGGCAGCCAGAGCCCCCCCACTTTGCCCCAGGCACTCCCCAGACCGCTCTGAGCGTCCAGCTCTGGCCCCTCCAGCGTGGGGGAGTCAGATTCGCCCAAGGGAGGCAGCTGCGGTGGGGCAGCTTGGCAGTTGGCAGGGCCAGAGGCTGGCACGGGCCTGGAGCCATTGCTGCTCGGTGAGCACCGACCAGGCAGGACCCAGAGCCCCACCGCGGGGGCAGCCCCGGGCCCTTGCAGGAGCAGGATCCAAACCCCAGGAACTGGTCCATTCTTGAGGGGGAACCAGGGGAGCTCTGGGCTGGGCCCTTCTGCTTCCAGCCCAAGGGTTTGGCCCTGCTTGTGCCAGCGTGAGCGGGGTGGGCAGGGTCGGGCCTGGTGTGGGGGTCAGGCTGCCTTGCCGAAGGACTGAGCTGCCCAAGCTGCGCCCACCAAGGGCAGCCTGCGGAGTCCCCACATCCCTGCAGGCAGCATGAGCTGCATCCCTGTCGGGTGCCACCATGCTCACCCCTTCCAGGGAGGGGTCCCAGGCTGGCCAGGGCCCCGCATCAGTGCTGAGCAGAGGTATTTACTGGGGTCCAGACCCAGCATCCATTGCCCAAGAGTGGCCGGTGCTGCACTGCCTGCCTGGGCTGCTGCCAGCCTGAACCAGTAGATCAGGGCGGCGCCATCCAGCACCATGGAGCGTTAACACTGACCCGCAAGCCACCCCTGCCCCTGCCCCCCGCATGCTGCAGCCGGCCAGGGCAGCCCCAATCCTCCGGCTCGGGGTGGGACAGCGTCAAGCCAGAGGGTGCCAGTGTGTAGTTAGCTGAACCGAGCCATCAGTTCACCAAACCCCCTCGTTTGGCACTGAGGCGCCTGCCTCTGGGGCGGGGGCTGGTTACACAGGGACCCTTTGCCCACTGCGGAGCTGCAGCCTGCTCTGCGGCAGGGCACGGGGGCTGGTCATACAGGGACCCCTCGCTGGGCACTGGGACAGGCTCACTGGGGAGGGTGGGGCCTGAGGAAGGGACGCAGCTTCCCAAACCCTCCAGCTGGGCCGTAGCGGGTGGGGTGGGGTGGGATGGGGTGGGGGCGGGATTTGGCCCAGCCGCCCTTGACTGAAATCCGGCCTTGGCTGCCAGCTTCTGTCCTGCAACCCCCGCCCCGGACTTACATTCCAGCCCGGGCCAGCCAGCGCGGGGGAAAAACCGGAGCCGCCTGGACAGGAGCTGAGCCCCAGGGCCTGCGCCCCACCGGCTCCCCCCGACTGCGCCCGGCAGCTCCCCAGGGCCTGCGCCCACCGGCTCCCCCCATCTGCGCCTGCCGATTCCACCCGTCTGTGCCCGGCAGCTCCCCCCAGTCTGTGCCCGCCGGCTCCACCCGTCTGTGCCCGGCAGCTCCCCTGGTCTGTGCCCGCCGGCTCCACCCGTCTGTGCCCGGCAGCTCCCCCGGTCTGTGCCCGCCGGCTCCACCCATCTGTGCCCGGCAGCTCCCCCGGTCTGTGCCCGCCGGCTCCACCCATCTGTGCCCGGCAGCTCCCCCGGTCTGTGCCCGCCGGCTCCACCCGTCTGTGCCCGGCAGCTCCCCCGGTCCGTGCCCGCCGGCTCCACCCGTCTGTGCCCGCTGGCCAAGGGCGCCGGTGCGATGTGTGCGGGGCTGAGCGGTGGAACCAAACTGCAAACCCTGGGTATGATGGAAACCATGTCACCCCAGGGGGTGCTGCAGCCCCCCCATTTCCAGCTCCTGGGCTACGGCTCCCAGGGCTGCGCCCCCAGCTCCCCGCTGAACTGTCCCTGCCTGCGGGCACCGCCTGCCCGCTCACCCCGCTGGCACAGCTCCGGGTACCCCAGGCACAGGGACACGGGGAGCCGCTTAGTGCCCGGGGGGGAGGCTTGGCACGTGCCAGGACAGGCCCTTTCTGAAGCCCCGGGGCTAGGAACGGGCCAGGGGGACCGGGGGTCCCGTTTTCCCTTTGGTCCCCCTACGAGGCACCGCCTCCGGGGGCCCCCGGCCGGCTCCTCCCCTGGCTGCGGCCCCGGATCCCAGCGGCGAATCCGCCCCGCACTTTGCCTCCGGCCCCTCGCCAACTTCGCCAACTTCGAGCCCGGGTACAGCGGGGCCGAGCCGAGCCGAGCCGGACCGGGCAGGTGAGCGGGTCGGGGCTGGGCGCGTCCCTGGGGGAGGGGGGATCGGGCTCGGCTCGGCTCGGCTCGGCTCACCGGCTTCTCCCGCAGGGTGAAGAGGAGCCTGCGGCGAAGGACGAGCGGGACCCGGCGCTGCCCCGATGAGGCTGTGGGGCTGGCTGCTGGCGGGTGAGTCCGGCCCGGCTGGGCCCCCTGGGCGGTGGGGGGGCACCAGGAGCCAAGGGGCCTTGAGCGATGCCCAGACTGGCCCCGCCCCGCCCCAGATGCGCTGTGTCCTGGGGGGCAGGAAAGCAGTAGCTTGCCCAGAGGGAGGGGGGGTCCTGGGACATCTGGGGCCGGGCAGCTCCTCCCATGACCCCTGCCCCTCACTGGCCCTTCCCACTGCCCCCAGGTCCTGTGGGCCCCCCGTCCCTGTGCAGATGGCACACGCCCTCCCTGCTGTGCACCCGCATGGGGGGGCTGCGGTGAGGCTACCAGGTGGGGGTCGCGCTGGCTCATTCCCCATTGGCACCCCTGGGGCTCATGCTTCATCTTGGGCCCGTCCCCCGTGGGGGGTCAGTGCCAGGCAGTGGCCTGGCCCCATCTCCTGCAAGGAGCTGTGGGGCAGGGAGGACCCGCAGGTTTTGGGGTGGGCCCTGGGTCTGTTCCCTGAGCCAGGAGACCTGGGTCCAGTCCCAGCTGTGCCTGGCACTGGCCCCCACTCCCTTGTTACCCTGTGCCCAGTGCCGGCTGCCAGCCCCCCCTCGCCCCCCAGTTTGGCCCCAGAGCCCTGCCGGGCTGCCTGTGTGCTGCCCTCTTGCCATGAGCAGGGGGAGGGGTGCATAGTGTGCCTGTGCTGGGGGGTGGGAGGCGGGGGGGCACACCCCAGGGCAGCCGGTTCTCATCTGTCTTTGAAGCTCAGTGGTAGGGGTGGGGGCTGGCTGGAGTTGGCTGGGTGCCAGGATCGCAGCCTGCCCGGGGGGGCGGGGAGGACAGGGTGAGCAACCCCCCAGCGGGAGGGCAGGGAGTGTGCTGGGGCACAGAGGGCCAAGCTCCCCTGCATCCCTCCCCATGAGCAGTAGCGTCACAGTCGGGGAGGAGGGAGCCCGGACTCCTGGGTTCCTGGCCCGGCCGCCCCGTCCTGGTCCCTCTTCCTGGCTGGGCGCCCGGTGCCCTGGGACCTGGGGATGCTGAGTCAGAGCCTTGCTGTAGGCAGCAGCCCCCACCCCTCCCCTGGCTGCCTGCCCGGCTGAGCCCAGACCCCTGGCACGCGAGGGCAAGGGCCTGGCTATTTCTAGCTGGCAGCTGTTTCCGCCCCAGCCAGCGGAAGGGGCTTGGCCATCACATTCCTGGCCCTGCTTGAGGGGCAGGGGTAGGTGGCCAAGGGGGGCTCAGAGCAGCCTGGAGCCAGACCCTCGGCACAGCCCCCACCCCCGTCTGTGTGACCACTAGCCCCTGGCTTTGGCCCTGCTCTGCGCCAGGGAGCCCCAATTCCTGGGTGATGGGAGAACAAAGGTCCTGGTGCCCATCAGTGCCTGTACCCCTGCAGTGCCAGGGCAGCCCCCCTCTGCCCCATGCATGCTCCCTTCCCCGGGGCACCAGGGTGCCCCCCGTCCCCAAGCTAGGGCACCACCCTCCCCCCCATCCCCAGGCAAAGGCAGCTGGGGCGCCCTGGGCTCAGCAGGAAGGCGAAGCAGACAGCCCTTGGCTCCCCAGCATGGGAGGGGCAGACCTGTCTTCCATGGCTGGCAGGGCGGTGCCCCACTGCCTCAGGACTGGGCACGGACCCCCAGCTCCCTTGCCCGGGGTGGGGTGCAGACCCTGCTTCCCTCTCAGCTCTGACCTCTCTCCACAGTGCTGGGGGGGGGCCTGTGCCAGCACCCCGAGCCCCCGCATGGCTGCTCCATGGGCAGCTGCTACCCAGTCACTGGGGACCTGCTTGTGGGCCGAGCGGAGCGGCTGAAAGCCTCCTCCACGTGTGGGCTGCAGGGACCTCAGCCCTACTGCATCGTCAGCCACCTGCAGGTGGGGCGGGGGCCCTGGGGGG
>NC_133785.1:40694251-40699229 GCF_003597395.2 Chelonoidis abingdonii | reverse complement strand
CCCCAGCCCTGCCCTCAGGCCCTGCCCAGTCCCCTGACGTGGCCCCCAGCTCCCTTGCAGAGAGCCCCATTGCCTAGACTGCCTGGCCTGTGTGGGGCCCAGGAGCCCTGGCCCGCTCTGCCCTCCTGGGCCAAGCCATCCCCATCCAGCCCCCAGGGTAGGTGGCTGCCTCGGGAGGGCTGAGCCAGGGGCCTGGGGGCAGGGGGGCCGAGCCAGGGCTCTGGGGGGCAGGGCTGGGGATCAGGGGGCTGGCAGAGACGGGCCAGGCTCCGACGCCATACGGCCCCTGTGTTCCCCTAACCAGGAGAGGGGCCAGCAGCCATGTGGGGCTGGGGTCCCTGGGGCCCCATCCTTCCCTTGCTGACTCACCGGCCGGACCCACCCTGGCCTGGCCCTTTGCCGCTGGGCCCTGCCAGACGGAGGCGGCCGAGTCCTTGGCAGCGACCGGGCTCGGAGGGGGCCTTGTCCCGGCCCCACGGAGCTCACAGCCCCGTCTCCGCAGGCGTGGAGCACGTCAGCATCCGCCTGGATCTGGAGGCCGAGTTCCACTTCACCCACCTCATCATGACCTTCAAGGTGGGTCCCTGCCTGGGGCGGGCGTGGGGCGTCCTGTGGGGCCATGCCACCCTCCTGCGGGCACGGGGCCCCTCGCCAAGACCCGTCCTCCCCTGGGACATGGGGGACAAGCCAGCCTCCCAGAAGCCACCAGCCCTGTCCCTTGGCCGCCCCCCACCTGTCCCCACGCCTTGCCCCACCCCGCGCCAGGCCGGGGGCTCCCTCCCCTCCCCCGACGCCCTGCCCACGCCAGGCCGGGGGCTCCCTCCCCTCTCCCGACACTCTGGCGGCTCCCTCCCCCAACGCCCTACGCACACTATCCTGGGGTCTCACTCCACTCCCCCGACACCCCACTTGTGCCACCTTTGGGGCTCCCTCCCCTCCCCCGATGCCCTGCCCATGCCAGGCCGGGGGGTCCCTCCCCTCCCCCGACACTCTGGCGGCTCCCTCCCCCAACGCCCCGTGCACACCATCCTGGGGTCTCACTCCACTCCCCCGACACCCCGCTTGTGCCACCTTTGGGGCTCCCTCCCCTCCCCCGATGCCCTGCCCATGCCAGGCCGGGGAGTCCCTCCCCTCCCCCGACACCCTGGCGGCTCCCTCCCCCAACGCCCCGCATGCGCCATCCTGGGGTCTCACTCCACTCCCCCGATACCCTGCTTGTGCCACCTTTGGGGCTCCCTCCCCTCCCCAGATGCCCCTCCCCCGACACTCTGGGGGCTCCCTCCCCTCCCCCGACGCCCCGCCCGTGCCATGCTGGGGGCTAACACCCCTCCCCTGACACCCTGCTTGTACCATCCTGGGGACTCACTCCCCTCCTCCAACACCCCACCCGCTCCACCCTGGGCTCACTCCCCCCCCAACGCCCTGGGGGTTCACTCCCCTCCCCCGATGCCCCGCCCGCGCTATGCTGGGGGCTCACACTCCTCCCCCAACACCATGGCGGCTCACTCCCCTTCCCTGATGCCCTGCTTGTGCCATCCTGGTGGCTCATTCCCCTCCCTAACACCCTGGGTGCTCACTTCCCTCCCCCATGCCCTGCCCGTACCCATGCTGGGGGCTCACACCCCTCCCCGATGCCCTGGGGGCTCACTCCCCTCCCCCGATGCCCCGCCCGCGCTATGCTGGAGGCTCACACTCCTCCCCCAACACCATGGGGGCTCACTCCCCTTCCCTGATGCCCTGCTTGTGCCATCCTGGTGACTCATTCCCCTCCCCTGACGCCCCGGGGGCTCATTCCCCTTCCCTAACACCCTGGGGGCTCACTCCCCTCCCCCAATGCCCTACCCGTACCCATGCTGGGGGCTCACACCCCTCCCCGATGCCCTGGGGGCTCACTCCCCTCCCCTGACGCCCCACCTGTGCCACCCATTTGCCTGCCCCCCCCCAGCATCTCACCCTGCCATGCTGGGGGATGCCCAGCTCCTCTCTCCCACCGCCCCGCCCGGGGCCCTGCTGCGGTGCACCCAGCCCCCCCATGTCTCTCCCCCAGACTTTCCGCCCGGCGGCCATGCTGATCGAGCGCTCGGCGGATTTCGGCCGCACCTGGAAGGTTTATCGCTACTTTGCCTATAACTGCGCGTCGGCCTTCCCCAGCGCTGCCCCCGGGCCCCTGCACAGGGTGGACGATGTCATCTGTGAGTCCCGCTACTCAGACATCGAGCCGTCCAGCGAGGGGGAGGTGAGTGGGGTCTTTGGACTGGCCCTGGCCCGTGTCCGGGGGTTGGGCGAATGCTGGGCTCACCGTGGGCCTTTGAGATCCTGCGCCCGGCGCGGATGTTTCCCCGAGCACGAGCCGGCCGAGGCACCGGGGCTCAGTGCAGACCAAAGTCCTGCTGAGCTCTCGCATGGGAACGAGAAGAGGAAATCAGTGAGCTGCCATTGGGGGTGGGAGATGGGGCTGAACTGTTCCCCCAGCTCTCCTCTGGGGTCCTCCGAGAGAGATGCTGGGGGAAAAACCTGGCTTCTCTGTCAGCTTCATCCCCTCCATGTCCTGGGACCCCAGCTTCACCATAACGTCACTGGGCCTTCACCAGCCTGGTCCCGGTCCTGGTCCCGAGGTCCGGCCCGACCCTGACTCCGGTCCCAGTCCTGAGGGCCGACCCGGACCCCAGACCCTGGTCCTGAGGCCAACCCGGACCCTGGTCCCGGTTCTGGTCCCGAGGGCCGGCCCGACCCTGACTCCGCTCCCAGTCCCGAGGGCCGGCCCGAACCTGGTCCCAGTCCCAGTCCCAGTTGCGAGGGCCGGCCTGACCTTGACCCCGGTCCCGGTCCCGGTCCCGAGGGCCATCCTGACCAGACAAAGGAGGAAGCCAGAGGACGTCACCTCCACCGGTTCCAGCTTGATCCCAAACAGCAAGGGGAAGGGAGATCTGCCCCCCCACCTTCTGTCTTCCCTTCCCTTCTGTCTGAGCGGAGGCTGCCTGGCCGCCAGGCCTGGGCACGGGCAGAGGCTGGTGGAAGCTGGGCTCGGAGCGCCTGGCGCTGGGCCGGTTGAGGCTGCGGATGGCTGCTCGGCTGCCTGGGCCTGTTTCCCGCTGGCTCAGGAAGTCAGGAGCCAAGCCAGAAGCTGCATTTTCTCCTTGCTGGTCTGGTCTCCCCGTCCCCTCCTGGGCGCTCGTCGGGCTAGGAGGGGACTGATCAGTCCCAGCCACGTCCCTTCTCTCCAGGGGAAGGGTGGCAGCGGCCGAGAGACGCTCAAACATGGGAGCCTCCCAGCTAACGGGCAAGGGGCCAGGCTGGGCCGGGCCTGCTCCCCTGGGGTGCGTCTGGCCTGGGGCCCGAGCCAAGCTGGGGCTGGTGTGCCACTGGCCAACGCTGGGCAGTGAAATGAGCACGACAGGCCTGCACCCTGCCCCCGCCGGGGGCCCCTGGACTGTCCCGCAGCCGGCCCTGGGACTGAGGGGCCTTTCCCCGTATTTCAGGTCATCTACAGAGTCCTGGACCCAGCCATCCCCATCCGAGACCCCTACAGCCCGGCCATCCAGGGTGAGTCCAGCTCACGCCATGGCTCTGCCCCAGCGGGACGACGCAGGGAGATCCCGGCCCAAGTCTCAGCAGCGCAGGAGGGGGGATCCAGCCCTGAGCACAGGCACAGCCTGGGGGGGCAGGGGGCCTGGGGAGGCACGAGGGGTCCTGAGGTGGGGTGGGGGGATCCTGGCGGTGTGGAGGGTCCTGGGAAGGGGCAGGGAGGTTCCTGGGCGGGTCCTGGGGAATCAGGGTGGGGGGCTTCTGGGGCAGACGTCACCCACTGCAACGCTCCAGCACAATGCTGGGGAGGGACAGGTGGATCCAGCCCCTGGGCCTGTGCTGCTCTGTGCTGCTTTTCGCCCTGGTCTCCTGGGGTCCCTCCCCACACATGGGCTTCCCCGGCCACCCCCTAGGAGATGGGCTGGGTCCCCCCCAGCATTGTGCTGGAGCGTTGCAGTGGGTGACGTCTGCCCCCAGATCTTCTGCGCGTCACCAACCTGCGAGTGAACCTGACCCGGCTGCACACGCTGGGCGACAACCTGCTGGACTCGCGGCGGGAGATCCAGGAGAAATATTACTATGCCCTCTACGAGCTGGTGCTGCGCGGGAGCTGCTTCTGCTACGGCCACGCCTCCGAGTGCGCGCCCGTCCCCGGCGCCCAGGCCAACGTGGAGGGCATGGTAGGGGCTGCGCTTCCCCCACTCTGGGAACGGCCCGAGCCGAACCCCGCGGGCTGGGTGGCAGCCTGGCTGACGGGCGTGGGCTGGCTTGGCCCAGGGTGGATGTGGGTCTTGGCCCCCTTTGCATTGGCAGGGCATGGCCCCAAGAGCGCCCGCTGCCTGGCGCAGCTTGACCCCGTTTGCAGAAGAGTCTGAGAACTGAACGGCCTGGAGGCCACGCTCCCCTGGGAGTCTAGCTGGGGCAGCAGGGACAGCACTGCGTGCCCTGGGCCCGACCGGGCAGAGATTGGGGCTAGCAGGGCCGTGGCATGTCTCTCACACCCCACCCCCTCGGCAGGTGCATGGCAGGTGCGCCTGCAAACACAACACGCAGGGCCTGAACTGCGAGAAATGCAACAGCTTCTACAACGACCTGCCCTGGCGCCCGGCTGAGGGGCGCAGCACCAACGCCTGCAGGAGTGAGTGCCAGGCGGGGCGGCCAGGCGGGGAGGCCAGGCACGGGCAGCGGGGCAGATAGCATGGTTGGGTCCGACGCCCAGTCCCCTGGCCACGCTGCCCGCCACAGTGCCCAGACCGCAGCTCACAGCCACCAACTATGCCACCTGGGCCCCTGGCCCACTGCCCAGCCACACCACCCAGTACCCCTGGCACCCACCTCAGCCCCCCGGCCGTCCCCAGCAACCCAGACAGCCTCCCCAGCTCCACAGCTGCCCGGCCCCAGCCATCACGCCACCTACCAACTGTGCTGCCCAGCCAGCCCCCAGCCCTAGCTA
>NC_133785.1:40675934-40690390 GCF_003597395.2 Chelonoidis abingdonii | reverse complement strand
GGGGGCAGGGCGCTGGCTATCGGGGAGCTCCCAGTAGGGGGCGGGGGGGGTCAGGGCATGGCAGGGGTGAGGGCTGTGGGGTGGTGCTGGTCAGTGCCACCCTCTCACCCGCTCTCCATGTCAGGCTGCCAGTGCCACCCGCAGGGGACAGTGTCGGACGGGACCCCGTGTGACCCCGTCAGTGGCAACTGCTTCTGCAAGCGCTTGGTGACCGGGCAAAGCTGTGAGCAGTGCCTGGTGAGTGCCGGCCCTACGGGCAGTGCTGCCTCATCCCCCCCCAGTGTGTGTCACTGGCTGGGCGTGCCTGAGGGCTGCCCCACTGGACCCCTTACCGGGGCTGTGCCTGGCCTGGCTGGTGCCCGGGGATCACGGGTACTGGCTGGTGGGAGGAGGGCAGGGCCCAGGCGTCCTGCTGTCACAGGCCGGGTACTCTGGAACTGCCCTGAATGAAGTTAGCCAGGATCCTCTGGCAGGGGACAGGCTCCAGGCATCAGTTACCCGGCTACAGTGCAGACCGTGGCACTCACACCTGCCCTCTAGTGATCGCTGCCACGATGATAGACCCTTAACCTACCTCCTAAACACTTGAGTAACACACAGGGGAAACTGAGTCACACCCACAGTATTCAGAGAAAACATTAAGAACATTCCCACTTTGTTACACCAGGGGGCAGGGGCTAGGCCGACTGAGTGGGGCTGGGCAGGGGTCAGGCGAGTCGGATAGAGCTGGGCCAGGCAACAGCCTTGTGGGTCAGGCTGGGAGGGGCCTAGTGGGTTGGATAGGGCCAGGCAGGGGTCAGGCTGGGCAGGGCCTGGTGGGTGGGGTGGGGCAGGGGTTGGACGGGGCCTGGCAGGACCGGGCAGGGGTTGGGTGCTGCCGGGCAGGCTGGGTGGGGCCAGGGAGGGGCTGGGGAGGGGTCAGACGGGGCCAGGCCAGGCAAGCTGAGCGGGGACAGGCATGGGCCGGGCAGGCTGGGCCGGGTTCAGGCGGGGTTGGGCGGGGCCGGGCAGGCTGGGCAGGGGGGTGTAGGCTCTGGGGTGTGGCTGGGGATGAGGGATTTGGGGTGCAGGAGGTGGCTCAGGACAGGGGATTGGGATATGGGGTTGGGTCATGGGCTTACCTCAGACCACTCCTGGTCATGCAGCGGGATTGCTAAGGCAGGCTTCCTACTTGTCCTGGCACCATGGACTGCGCTGTGCNTCAGGCGGGGTTGGGCGGGGCCGGGCAGGCTGGGGAGGGGTTGGGCGGGGCCAGACCAGGCAATCTGAGCGGGGACAGGCATGGGTCGGGCAGGCTGGGCAGGGGTCAGGCGGGGTTGGGCGGGGCCGGGCAGGGGTCGGGTGGGGCTGTGCAGGGGTCGGGCGAACCGGTCACTAACGCAGTCTCTGTCCCCAGCCCGAGCACTGGGCTCTCAGCCACGACCTGCTTGGCTGCCGCTCCTGTGACTGCGACGTGGGCGGTGCCCACCACAACCAGTGAGTGGGTGCTGGGCCTGGCCATGAACCCGTGGGGCGGGGGCTGCTCACGGGTGGAGGCAGGGCTGGGCTGGGGGGCCGTGGGGGTCATCCCCTTCTCCGTGGGCAGCGGGGTCCGGCTCTACTGCTCTGACGCCGCTCTGCTGCCAGGTGTGCCGCCGAGACCGGGCAGTGCCACTGCCGCAGCCATATGGTGGGCCGGACGTGCAGCCAGGTGGAGGCTGGCTTCTACCTCGCCCGCCTGGACCGGTACACCTACGAGGCGGAGGAGGCCGGGCTGCGCCAGGTGAGGCGGGTGAGCCCTGGCGTTCCGCCGCCTGTGCACGGGCTGGGGGCTGGGCCTGCCCGGGGTGGGCACTCTGGGGGACGAGGCAACATCTGGGCCAGGGATCCAGAGCCCTGAGAGCCGTGGGACTGGGACCCCGGCTGCCTCTGAGCCCAGCTGCCAGGCCGGCCGGGGGTCCAGCCCTGCCCACCTGCGCCCGCTCAGCATGCAGCAGCCAGCAGGCAGAGCGGGGCCAAGGGCCGGTGTGTGGGGCCAGGCTGGGCCCCCTTGAGACACACAGGAGAAGGGGCCATTCCTGACGGCTCCTTCGTGCAGGGCACGGTGGTGGAGCGGGCGCAGCCCACGGGCCAACCGGCCACATGGACGGGGGCAGGGTTTGCCCACGTGCCAGAGGGCGGTGCCACGGAGTTCCTGGTCAGCGACGTGCCTGCCTCCATGGAGTACGACGTGGTGATCCGCTACCAGCCCCAGGTGAGCCCTGGGCCAGCGCCCCCCAGCTCCCCGTCCACGGCCCTGAGCCACTGCTCCCACCCAGGCTCCTCCCTGCAGCCCCGGGCCACTGCTCCTGCTTGGGCTCCCACCTGCCCCCTCTTGGGCTCCCACCTGCCCCCCTGCTTGAGCTCCCAGCCCGTGACCCTGAGCCACTGTCCCCCCGGGCTCCTACCTGCGGCCTCAGGCCACTGCCCTCCCCGCCCGGGCTCCTACATGTGGCCCCAGCCCACTGCTCCTGCTTGGGCTCCCACCTGCCCCCCCCTTGGGCTCCCACCTGCCCCCCTGCTTGGACTCCTAGCCCGTGACCCTGAGCCACTGCCCCTCCGGGCTCCTACCTGCGGCCCCGGGCCACTGCTCCTGCTTGGGCTCCCACCTGCCCCCTCGCTTGGGCTCCCAGCCCGCAGCCCAGCGGCCCTGGGCTACTGCCCCCCCTTGGGCTCCCACCTGCCCCCCCGCTTGGGCTCCCAGCCCACGGCCCTGAGCCACTGCCCCGCCCTTGGGCTCCCAGCCTGCGGCCCCAAACCACTGCCCCCCGACCCCCGGGCTCCAACCTGCGGCCCCGGGCTACTGCCCCTGCTTGGGCTCCCACTTGCCCCCCCCTTGGGCTCCCAACTGTGGCCCTGGGCTACTGCCCCCACCCCCACTTGGACTCCCACCTGCAGCCCCAGGCCACTGCCCTCCCCCTTGGGCTCCCATCCCAACCTACTGCCCCCCCCCCTTGGGCTCCCACCTGCAGCCCTGGGCTACTGCCCCTACTTGGGCTCCCACCTGCCGCCCCCTTGGGCTCCCACCTGTGGCCCCGGGCCAGCCCTGCCTCCCCCTGGCTCCTCCCTCTGGCCCGAGGCCCCTGCCCCTGCCCGCTCTGACTGGCCTCTCCCGGCTCTCAGCTCCCAGAGCCGTGGGAGGAGGTGAAGCTGTGGGTGCTGCGTCCCGGGCCCATCCCCACCGGCAGCCCCTGTGGGAACACCATCCCTGCTGACGACCAGCTGGCCACCGCGCTGCCGCCCAGGGCCAGGTGAGCGGAGGGGCGGGGGGTGGGGCCAGGCGCCTGGGTGGAGCTGGGGGGAGTTGCCCTGCTGGCACTGGGTGAGGGGGCCCCCATCCTGGCCCCACACTGAGGGCAGTTGAGCCGTGACTCCCGTCCCTGCAGGTACGTGTTGCTGCCCCAGCCCGTCTGCCTGGAGCGCGGCATCAGCTACACCCTGCGCCTGGAGCTCACTCGCTACACGTCCCGCCAGGCGGTGCCCGGTGCCAGCGTCCTGCTCGACTCGGTGAGCCTGGGGGCTGGGCCAGGGGGCCAGGGCCACGGCGGCTGTTGGAGGGGGGAGGTTTCAGGGCCGTGCTGGGGGCGGGTGACAGGGCCATGCCAGGCCCGGCTGTGTGCCGGTGGGACAGGGGCGTGCTGGGCAGGGGGAGCATGCCCCGCCACTGGCTGACCTCTCTCCCCTCCAGCTGGTGCTGGTGCCGCGCTATTCCTCCATGGAAATGTTCATTGCGGGCGACGCCGGCGCCATGGGGCGCAGGGAGGCCTTCGAGCGGTACCACTGTGACCAGCACGCCTGGGCCGTGGGCACGGCACCTGCCAGCGAAGTGTGCACCAGCCTGCTCACCAGCATGTCGGCCATCATCCACAGAGGGGCACTGCGTGAGTGCCCGTCTGCCATGCGCTCCCTGGGCAGTGCCAGCCAGTCCCAGGATGGGAAAGACTCTTGCCATCTGCTACCCTGGTTTTGGGGTGGGGGGGTGGGGTGGGGTTTTCAGGTGGTATGTATCAAGTTGGGTTCCCAGTTCCGGGCGGTGTATTCTGGGAGAGGGTCCCCAGTTCCAGGTGGTGTATTCTGGGAGAGGGTCCCTGGTTCAGGGCGGTGTATTCTGTGGGAGGGGTCCCCGGTTCAGGGCGGTGTATTCTGGGAGGGTCTCCGTTTCTGGGTGGTGTATTCTGGGGGAGGGTCCCCACTTCCAGGTGGTGTATTCTGGGGGGGGGGTCCCCGGTTCAGGGCGGTGTATTCTGGGAGACGGTCCCCAGTTCCAGGTGGTGTATTCTAGGAGAGGGTCCCCAGTTCAGAGTGGTGTATTCTGGGGGGGGGGGTCCCCGGTTCCCAGTGGTGTATTCTGGGAGAGGGTCCCCAGTTCAGGGTGGTGTATTCTGGGAGAGGGTCCCCGGTTCCAGGTGGTGTATTCTGGGAGAGGGTCCCCGGTTCCGGGCGGTGTATTCTGGGGGGGTGTCCCCGGTTCCGGGTGGTGTACTCCTGGGAGAGGGGGTGTGCCCGGTGCCTGGGCTGGGATGCCTGTGCACAATCTGCCAGGGACCCCCCTTCCCTCTGCCTGTGGGTCACATGCTCATCTCTCTGCCCCCAGCCTGCCTGTGTGACCCCCAGGGCTCGCTGAGCTCTGAGTGCGAGCCCAATGGGGGGCAGTGCAAGTGCAAAGCCAGCGTGATGGGGCGTCGCTGCCACCACTGCTTCCCGGGCACCTTTGGCTTTGGGCCCAGCGGATGCCGAGGTGAGTGATGCCCACCCCTCCCCCAGAGAAGGTTCCCCACCCTCGCACTGCCCGCCCCTCACCCAACGGGGGCTTCTCGCCATGAGCACCCCTCTCCCGACGAGGGCTCTGCGCCCCTCCCCCAACAGACTTCCCCAGAGGACACACCTGTTTGGGGGACTCTGTTCTGGGGTGAGGGTCCCTGGTTCCCAGGGAATGGATTTTGCAGTGGAGGTGTCTCTCCTGCCTGCCCTTTGCCCCGGTGAGTGCCCTGGGGCCCTGGCCAGACTGGGTGGGCAGTGCCCAGGCAGTGTCCAGCCCCTCTCACAGCCTCTCCCTTGCAGCCTGCCAGTGCAACAGCGACGGGGCCATGAGCAGCTTCTGCGACAGCTTCAGTGGGCAGTGCCCCTGCCGGCCAGGTGCCTTCGGGCCCCGCTGCGACCGCTGCCAGCCTGGCTCCTGGGGCTTCCCCCACTGCCAGCCCTGCCAGTGCAATGGGCACTCAGAGGAGTGCGACCCACGGACCGGCAGTTGCCTGCACTGCCGCGACCACACGGATGGCGACAGATGCCAGAGGTGACGGGCCGTGGTGCCAGGGGGCTCTCCCAGGCCGGGGGCCATGGTGCTGGCCAGGCTCTCCCAGGACGGGGCCGCAGTGCCAGCCAGGTTCTCCGGGGGCGGGGACCGGTGGGGCTCTCCTGGGGCAGGGGAAGCAGTGCTGGCCAGGTTCTCCTGGAACTGGGGATGCGGTGCCAGGGAGAACATCAGTTTCCCCCTCACCCACGGGTGGCAGTGCCAAGGGGCTGGCATCAGGCAGTGTGCGGGAGTCCGGGCCCTGCACCCCCACTACCTGCAATTCCCCATGGCTCTCAGCCAGCTGGTAAAACGGAAGGTTTATTGGGCGACAGGAACACAGTCCAGCTCAAAGCGTGTAGGCACAGAGAACAGGACCCCCTCAGTCCGGCCCATCTTAGGGGGCAGGGAGCCCAGGCCCTGGCCCTGGGTCTGCCCCCGTTTCCCCAGAGTTACCCAGACACTCCATACCCCAGCTCACGACCAACTGGTGCTGGCCCCATGGGACAGGGGTTCTGACTTGTGGGACTGGGCCCCTTTGGGGAAGGAGTGCAGTCGGGTGTCCCCAGGGCTGGGGGGCCTGGTGCTTATTGTCCACCCCACAGGTGCGCAGCTGGCCACTATGGAAACCCCACACTGGCCTCGGGGGAGCGCTGCCGCCCCTGCCCCTGCCCCGACGGGCCCAGCAGCGGCCGCCACTTCGCCGCCTCCTGCCACCAGGACAGCCGCTCCCGTCAGCTGATCTGCAACTGCAACTCGGGCTACACAGGTGAGTGGCCCTCGCTGGCCTCGGGCACCCGCTGGCACCACCACTCCAGGGCCTGGGATGCTAGCCTCTCCCTGTCCAGAGCCGGGCCCAGCCCCTCCCCAACCCCGTCTGCCCGCCTCCTCCGCCCCGGGGCCCCGCCTCCGTCTGCCTAGCCCCTCCCCAACCCCCGTCTGCCCGCCTCCTCCGCCCCGGGCCCCCCACAGAGAGAGACAGACACCACTCACACGGCCTCCGCAACTATCAATCACCATCTTCTCTCTACTGCCTGCGCTCCTCCGCTGACCTGGCATCTACGTGAAGCACACGATCGCCTTTATTCTGAGTCAACCTCGACAGGCCACTACTAGGGCATAGATTGCGATAGACTGGCAATTCCGACGACACGGTCCGTCAGAGAGGCGCCCTATGTCCGCGAGAGCGGGCGCAGCTGACAGGCATGCACAGGCGCCAATACTCTACTCTTGGGGCCCTGTCAGCGCAGCGACGCAATGAGTGTCGCCCAGCTATGTTGTGGGAACATTCTTCGCTGCGCTTTCGCAGCGGCGCGAACCAGGGGCGCCAGCGCGTCCCTCCGGCATACTCGGACTCGCACCGGTGCCACGTTGGCCAGTGATGGCAGGATCTCGGAACGTACGGCGGTGCGTGCTGCCGCGTGGCGTCATTGTCGAGCGGCCAACGTGGGTGGGCGGAGGCTTCCTCTGGCCATGACAGCCATGAGCGGCACTGTCTCGAGTCGCGCGCTCGCAGGGGATGGCATGAGCTGGCGATGAGTCGTGACGCAGTAGACGGCCTCGCTGTAGAAGAGGCGACTGGGCCTCGGTGAGTGTGTATCGCGGGGCGCGCCCAGCAGCGGGTGGCTAGGAGGACGCGGTCGAGCGGTGGCTCGTTGCGAGGCGGCGTAGCGCTCGCCAGACCAGGGAGGACTAGCACGGGTGTGGGGCCAGAGCGGCACTGAGGGGCCGAAGGGCGTATTCTCCTCTATGTGAACTGGGGGCATCCCGTACCCGACGGTCAGAGCAGCACAGGCGAGTGAGGGAGCCCACAGGGTGTGCGTGGGGAGCATCCCCAATTGAACACGCAAGATAGATATTACTTGTAAGGTGGAGAGACTCACAATCCAATGGAGAATAGAGAGTAGCGAGAGAAGAGACGGAGCAGAGGTTACTCAGGAACAGGCGGAGGTCGAAGACCCAGCTGGGGGGCCGGGGGGCACCCCGGCTGTGGCTGTGGGGCGGGAGAGAGACTCACTCAGCAGCGATCGACCGTAGGTGTCTCTGGACATCAGGGCACTTCACAGTCTGTTCCTGTGATGGTTTCCAGCTCGACGCCTCAGCCACCCATGGCTTGCGTGGCGGACAGGCGAGAGGCGACTCCATGCGGGGCAGCTCCAGCAGGGCGCGCGGCCGGGCAAGGGGCCTGCGGGGAGCTCCCAGTAGGGGGCGGGGGTCAGGCATGGTCAGGTTGAGGGCTTGGGTGGTGCTGGTCAGTGCCAGCCCTCTACCCGCTCGTCAGTCAGGTGGCTGCCAGTGCGACCGCGCGCAGACGGGACAGTGGTCGGATCGGACCGGGGGGCGCCCGGTTGTGCAACCGCCGTGTCGAGTGGCGATGCTGTGGTCTGTCCAAAGACGCGTTGTTGGACCGGGGGGGTGGGCGCAGAGAGCTGTGAAGCAGGCCTGTGAGTGCCCGGCCCTACGGGCAGGTGCTGCCTCACTCCGCCAGTGGGTGAGGGCGTGGCCGGGCGCCACTGGACCGCGCCAGTACCGGGCTGTGCGTGGCCGGGGCGTTGCCACGGGAGCAACGGGTACTGCTGTGGGAGGAGGGCAGGGCCCAGAGGGCGTCCGTGCGAGTCACAGGCCGGGGAGTACCTGGCTGACTGGCCTGAATGAAGATTTAGCCAGGAATCCGTGGCAGGGGACAGGGGCTCCACAGGCATCAGTTACCGTGGACAGTGCAGTAGCCGGGGCATCTCACACCTGCCATCTAGGATCGCGCCTACGAGGAATGATGACCTTAGTAAGCCTCCTAGAACTTGTGAGTAACAACACAGGGACGAAGGACACCCACATAATTCAGAGAAAACATTAAAGAAACATTCCCACTGATTGTTACAAGCCCAGGGGCAGGGGCTTAGGGCCGACATGAGTGGGGCCTGGGCCAAGGGGTCAGGCGAGTTCGGATAGAGCTGGGCCAGGGCAACGCACTTGTGGTCAGGCTGGGAGGGCCTAGTGGGTTTGATAGGAGGCAGGCAGGGGCAGGCTGGGCAAGGGCCTGGTGGGTGGGTGGGCAAGGTTGGAACAGGGGAGCCATGGCAGGACCGGCGCAATTGGTGCTGCCGGGGAGTGCAGAGCTGGGTGGGGGCCACGGGAAGGGCTGGGGGAGGGTCAGACGGGGCGCGAGAGGGCCGAGGGCAGAGGCCTGACGGGGACAGGACATTGGGGCCAGGCCAGGCTGGGCCGGGTGCAGGCGGGTTTGGGACGGGCCGGAGCAGGACCTGGGCAGAGGTCGAGAGCAGGGCCGAGCAGGCTGGGGAAGGGGTTGGCGGGGCCAAACCAGGCAATCAGACGGAAGGACAGGCATGGGTCGGGCAGAGCTGGCAGAGGGTCAGATGGGAGCGGAGTGTGGACGGGGCGGGGCAGAAGCTGGAGGGGTTGGGCGGGCCAGACCAGCAAGTCTGAAGCGGGAGACGAGAGCATATGGGTGCGGGGGGGGGAGAGAGCTGGCAGGGGTCGAGGCGGGGTTGGGGCTGGGTGGGGCCGGGCAGGAGATCGGAGTGGGGGGTCAGGGTCGGGGGAGAGGGGAGGGGAGGCAGCGGGTCAGTGTGTAAGGCAAGCCTGCGCAGCCCAGACAACTGGGGCATCTCAGCACAGACCATGCTGGCTGCCGCTCCTGTGACTGCGACGTGGGCGGTGCCACACCACAACCAGATGAGTGGGATGCTGGGCCGGCCATGGAACCCGGGGGCGGGGGCATGACTACACGGTTTGGGTGAGAGGCAGGGCTGGGCTGGGGGGACCGTGGGGGTCATGCCCTGTCTCGCACCGGGGGCGACGGGGATCGCAGGCTCTATACTGGTGTACGTACGCCGCATCGGCTGCCAGGTGTGCCGCCGAGACCGGGCAGTGCCACTGCCGCAGCATGATGGGGGGCCGGACGTGCCAGCGCCAGATGTGGGAGAAGGCTGGCACATTTCGTGAGCCGCGCGGTTGCTGGATGCGCGGGGTACAGGGGTGGGGGGCCGAGCGGAAGGCGGAAGGAGGCGCGGGCGTGCGCGCAGGTGAGGCCGGGTGAGCCCTGGCGTACCGCTCGCCTGTGGCACGGGCTTGGGGGCTGGGCTGGCCGCGGGGTGGGCACTCTGGGGGGAAGAGGCAAAAACAACATCCCATTGGGGCCGAAGGATCCAGAGCCCTGAGAGCCGTGGGAGCTGGGACCACGTGGGTTGCCGAAGGCTTGCCTCTGAGTCGACCAAGGCTGCCAGGGAGACCGGGCGCGGGCGGGTCCAGCCCTGCCATCACCTGCGCCCGCTCAGCCAAGCAAGCAGCAACAGCGGACAAAGAAGCGCGGGCAAAGGGCCGGTGTGTGGGTCCAGGCTGGGCAGCCGCTTGAACACACACAGGAGAAGGGGCCATTCCGACGGCTCACTCGTGCAGGGCACGTGTACAGGAGCGGGCGCAGCCCCCACCTGGCCAACCGGTCACATGGACGGGGCAGGGTTTGCACTGGCCAGAGGCTGCAGGAGTTCTAGTCAGCACGAACGTCGGTCCAGAGTACAGACGTGGTGATACCGCTACCACCCAGGTAAGCCATGGCAGCGCCCCACAACAGCTCCCCGCACATAGGCCCTGAGCCAACAAAACATGACTACCAACCGAGAGCTCCTCCCTGCAAGCCCCGGCCACTGCTCACTGCTTGGGCTCCCACTTGCGCGCCCTCTTGGGCTCACCACCTCCCTGCTTGAGCGCCAGCCCCGTAGACCGACTGACCACGTGTCGCCCCGGGCTCGCTACCTCGACAGTCAGCGCACTTTGGCGGCCCGCGCACGAGGGGGGGAGAGCTCGACATGTGGCCCCGCACCCCACATGCTCTGCCTTGGGCTCCCACTGCCCCCCCTTGGGCATCCGCACTCTGCCCCCTCCTGCTGGACCCATAAGCCCGTGACCCTGAGTCGACAATGCCCTCCAAGGGGCCATACCTGCGGCCTGGGGGCAGACTCGCGACTGTCCTAGCTCTAGGGCTCCCCACCCTGCCCGCGCGCGAGCAGCTTAGGGCTCCCAAGCCACCAGCCACAAGCGGCCATGGGCTGCTGCCCCCTTGGCTCCCACCGCACCCCGAGCCGCTGGCCCAAGCCCACGGCCCTCGAGCCATGCCCCGCCCTTTGGGCTCCCAGCCATGCGGCCTACCAAACCACTGCCTCCCACGACCCACAGGCCTCCAACTGACGGCCACCGGGCTAACTGCCACCGCTTGGCTCATACACTTTGCCCACCATCCACTAGGCTCAAACTGCCCTGGCATAATGCCCCCACCTCCCACTTGGACCTCCACCGCAACCACAGGCCACTGCCCTCAGCCCCTGGGCTCCGAGTGCCAACCTACTGGCCCCCCCCCGTGGGCTCCCACCGCAGCCCATGGCAACTGCCCAGCATTGGGCTACCCACCTAGCCGAGCCCCATTGTAGGGCTCCCACCTATGTGGACAGGCCAGCCCTGCCTCACCCCTGGCTGTCCTCCCTCTGCCGCGAGCCGGCCTGCCCTGGCCCGCATGTCTGACTGGCCTCTGTCAACCGCTCTCCGAGCTCCCAGGAGCCGTGGGAGGAAGTGAAAAGCTGTGGGTTGCTGGGCGTGCGCGGGCCCATCCACTCACCGCACCCCGTGGGAACCACCATCCTGCGACGACCAGCCGGCCACCAAAGCTGCTGCCGCCCAGGGCCAGGTGAGCGGAGGGGCGGGGGTGGGGCCAGGCGCCGGGGTGAGCTGGGGGAGTGCCTGCTAGAGCTTGGCACTGGAGGGGGCCTCGCATCCTGGCCCCAGCACTGAGGGCATTGAAAGGACACGTGACTGCCCGGTCCCTGGGTACGGTTGCGGTCCGACACGACCCGTACTGCCTGGAGGCGCGGACATCAGCTACACCCCTAGCGCCGGGAGCTCACTCCGCAGCAACGTCCTCGCCAGGCGGTGCCCGTGCCGAGCGTCCGGCTCGACTCGGGTGAGCCTGGGGGTGGGCCAGGGGCGCAGGCCATCGGCATGGCTGTTGGAAGGGGGAGGTTTTCAGGGCCGGCGGGGCGGGTGACAGGGCCATTGCAGGCCCGGCTGGTGCCGTGGACAGGGCGTGCTGGTAGGGGGGGGAGCATGCCCCGCCAACTGCTGACCTCTCTCTCTCGCACCTGGTGCTGAGGCCGGGTTGGGGGCGCTATCCTCCATGGAAATGTTCATATGCGGGCAGACGCAGCGCCATGGGGGCCGCAGGAGCCTCGAGCGGTACCACTGTGACGCAGCACCCTGGGCCGTGGGCACGGCACTCGTCCAGCGAAGTGGGAGCGCGAGCGCGCGACGCACAGTCGGCCATCATCCACAGAGGGGCCTGCTGGGCGTCTGCCATGCGCCCTGGGCAGTGCCAGCCAGTCCCCAGGATGAAGGAGCTCTTGCCATCTGCCTACCGGGGGGGCCTGGGTTGGGTGGGGTGGGGTGGGTTTTCCTAGGGTATGAATATCAAGTTGGGTTTCCACAAGTTCCCGGCGGTGTATCGGGAAGGTCCTCCAGTTCCAGGTGGGTATGTCTGGGAGAGGTCCCTGTCAGGCGGTGTATTCTGTGGAAGGCGTCCCTGGCAGGGCGGTTATCTGAGGTGTCACTTCGTGTCTGGGATGTAAATCAGGAGGGGTCTCCACCACTTCCAGGTGGTATCTCTTGGGGGGGCCCCGGGTTCAGGAGCGGGTGTAGATTCTTGGGAGAACGGTCCGGCAGATTCCAGGTGGGTATTCAAGACGGGTCCCGAGTTCAGAGTGGTGTAATTGCTGGGGGGGCAGGGGGGGTCCCGGTATTCACCAGTGGTTGTATTCGGGAGAGGAGTCCCATTCAGGTGGGTAATTCTGGGAGAGGGTCCCCGGTTCCAGGTGGTGTATTCTGGGAGAGGTCCCCGGTTCGGGCGGGTATTCTGGGGGGTGTCCCGTTCCGGGTGGTGTAACTCCTGGGAGGAGGGGTGGCCCAGGTGCCTGGGCTGGATACTGTGCAACAATCTGCCAGGGAACCCCCCCTTCCACTCTGCCTGTGGGTCACAGTCTCATCTCCTGCCCCCAGCCTGCCTGTGTGACCCCCAGGCTCGCTGAGCTCTGAAGTGCGAGCCCAAGGGGGGCAGTGCAAGTGCAAACCAGCGGATGGGCGTCGGCTGCACCGACGTGGCGTTGATCCACGGGCGACCTTTGGCTTGGGCCCGAGCGGAGCCGAGGTAGTGATCCCGAGAGCGCCTTCCCCGCACGAGAGAAGGTCCCCCACCCGCACGCCGCCCTCACCGCAAGGGGGCTTTCCCGCCGATGAGAGCACCACCTCCTCACCGACGAGGCTCGCGGCCCTCCACCAAACCAGAACTTCCCCAGAGGGACACACTGTTTGGGGGACCTCTGTTCTGGGGTGAGGGATCACTGGGTTCCAGGGAATGATTGCAGTGGAGTGTCTCTCCGCCTCCTCTTATGGCCGTCTCGGTGAGTGCCCCTGGGCCCCTGCCAGTACTGGGTGGCAAGTGCTGCAGGCGTGTCAGCACCCTCTCCAACAGGGCTCTCACCTTGCAGCCTGCCAGTGCAACAGCGCGGGGCATGAGCAGACTTTCTGCAGAAGCTTTCAGTGGCAGTGCCCCTGCGGCAGTGCCTTCGGGCCCCGCTGCGACCGCGCCAGCCCTGGATCCTGGGCTTTCCCCACTGCCACCCGCCATGCAAGGGACTCAGAGGAGACCCCACGGACCGCGGTGCCGCACTGTCTCAGTTGGTTGGAGGCACACGAGACGGAAGGAAGGATGCTAGAGGTGTGACGGGCCGTGTGCCTAGGGCCTCTCCCAGGCGGGGCCATGTGTCTGCCAGGCAGCCTCTCCGGACGGGCCGCAGTGCGGCACCAGGGTCTCCGGTGCGGGGGACCGGTGGGCCTCGTGCTGGGGCAGGGGAAGCAGTGGCGCGCAGTCTCCTGAAACTGGAAGGAATGGGGTGCCGAAGGGAGAACATCAGAAGGTTTTTTCTCCCCCTCACCCACGGTGCAGGTGCGCAAGGTGAGCTGTGCATCAGGCAGTGGTGTCGGGAGCCGGGCCCTGCACGCCCACTTACCGGTGCAATGCCTTGGCATGAGCTCACAGACAGCTGGTAAAACGGAGGTTATTGGGCGACAGGGAACCAGCCAGCTCAAAGCGTGTAGCCACAGAGAACAGGACCCCCTCAGTCCGGCCCACTAGGGCGAGCCCAAGGGCCTGGCCCTGGGTCTGCCCCCACACATGCTATGTTGCGGGTTTCCATGACCCCAGACACTCCATACCAGCTCCACACCAACTGGTCTGGCCCACATGGGAAGGGGTTCTGACTTGTGAACAGGGGCCCTTTGGGAAGGAGTGCAGTCGGTGTCCCCAGGCTGGAGGCCATGTGCTTATTGTCCAAGACCAGCGCGGACGAGGTGCGGCAGGCGCCACTATGAAACCCCAACACTGGCCTCAGGGGGGAGCCCGCTGCCCCTGACCTGCGCAGCGAACAGGCCGGCACTTGGCTTCGCCCGGAGAGCGACCAGCCCGTCCGCAGCTGATCTGCAAACTGCAAACTCGGGCTTGCACAGGTGAGGGCCTCCGCGGCGCTACTGGGGGGCACCACGCGCTGGCAGACCACGCAGCTCACAGGCCTGGATGCTAGCTCGCCACGTGCCCAAGGGTAGCCGAGCCCTGAAGCCCCTCCTCCAACGCCGCCGCCCGAGTCGGGGACTCCTCCGCCCCGGGCCGCCACCGTGCTGCCTAAGCCCTAACACCCCGTCGCCGCTCGGGCACCGTTTCCAACCGCGCGCGCGCTCCTATCCGCCGGGCCCCGCCTCCACTGCCAGCCCCAACCCTGTCTGACCGCACCTCCTCCGCCCCGCCCCCCCCCCCCCTCCTCCCCGGGGGGCAACATCGCCCCTGTCTGCTAGCCCTCCAACCCCGTCAAGACTCTGCCTCCGGAGAGCCCCGCCGGGCACTGTCTGCCTAGCGCCTGCCGCAAGCTCGCCCATTCTGCCGCCAGCCTCCTCCGCTGCCCGTGGGCGCCCACCGTCGGCGCGAGCCCCGTCCCACATACCCCGTCTGCCGCATGACGGACATCCTCCACACTGTGAGCTCCGGGAGCGCCGGCCCAGCGGTTCTGCCTAACCCCATCCAACCCCGTCGCCCCCA
>NC_133785.1:40672846-40675909 GCF_003597395.2 Chelonoidis abingdonii | reverse complement strand
GTCTGCCCGCCTCCTCCGCCCCGGGGCCCCCCCCATCTGCCTAGCCACTCCCCAACCCCCGTCTGCCCGCCTCCTCCGCCCCGGGGCCCCTGCCGTCTGCCTAGCCCCTTCCCAACCCCCGTCTGCCCGCCTCCTCCACCCTGGGGTGGCACCAGTGGTGGGTGTGGCTGTGCCAGCACCTGGCACTCTGCCTGGCTGCACTGGGGACCCCCAGGGCCATGGGGCAGCTCAGCCCCCGGGAGCAAGGTGCCAGTCTGGGGGTGCTAGGGGATACAGCCCTGCACAACCTTCGTCCTCCTGGGCCCTGCAACTCAGTGTCTGAGCTGTGAGCCCTGGCCCTCCCCTGCTTCCTGGCTGTACCCCTTCCCTCCCCTCCCCAGCACCATTGTACCCCATCACGGAGTCCCTGGGCAATGCTGGCTCTGCTCCCTACAAAGCCGGTGGGCAATACTGACTCTGCCCCGGGGGCCCCGGGCGATGCTGGCTCTGCTCCCTACAAAGCCGGGCAGGACTCTGAGGGAGCCTCCTCTCTCGGAGCAGACGGTTCCCAGGGCAAGAAGCTCCCACAGCTTCCACCTTCCTGGGGCTGAGCTCAGAGCATCCAGCATTCCCTGCCCCTCCGTGCGCTTCCCGCAGCGAGTTGCCCGGGCGGGGTCCTGGGGCAGCCACAGGGCCCTCCCCCGCAACTCCACAGGCAGACGGGACACTCAGCCAGGCAGGGAAACAGCAGATTTATTACATGACAGGATCACAGCAAAGGGCAGAGCTCGTTAGCACAGAAATCAGGGACTTTCAGTCAAATCCATCTTGGGGGGAGTGGAGCCCAGAGCCAGGGCTCTGCCCCGCCCCTTGCACCCCAAGCCAGCCCAAACTGACTCCTTCCAGCTGCCTGGCCCCTGCCCAGCCCGTTGCTCCTCCTCCGGCCTTTGTCTCACTTCCTTCCCAGCCAAGAGTCACCTGGTCGCATCCCCTCCTGGGTCTCAGGTTACTAAGGGCATCGACCATCACCTAGTGCAGGCGGCTCCAGCCACTTCACTTGCCCTGAGGGCCTCAGCAAAACTCACACACCCAATTCCCACCCCCAAGACATTGTTGCAGCACACAGGGAAACTGAGGCACACCCAGTATTAGCCAGACTCACATGCAACATATCAAGGTGAATAAAACCCCACTTCGTCACATCCCCTTCTTCTCGCATGGCTGTCCCCCCTTGCCTCCCCTCCCCCGCATGGCTGAACCCCCTTCTCTGCCCTCCCCCTGTGGTGATGCAGTTCTGGCGGGACCCAACTGAGGTGCCAGTTCAGGCCAGATTGCTTAAACAGGGCGGTCACAGCCCCAGGCTGGGGCTTCTCCACCTCTAAGGCACCAGACCAGCCGGACAAAGAGGACTCTGGTCTCACCCCACTGGCCAACCACAGGTCACACAAGCAATTCCCTCAGCCACTCAGTCTCCCAGTATTACCACCAGTCTCACTCGTCTTGGGGATGAACGATTATGAAAACCAACACCCCAGTGAAATAAAAAAGATTCTCTCGATCCCGAAGGACCAAGCCCCAGACCCGGGTCAATATACAAATCAGATCCTACCCACAAATCATGGTGTTGCCAATCCTTTAGAATCTAAAATCTAAAGGTTTATCATAAAAAGCAAGTATCAGAGGCGTAGCTGTGTTAGTCTGGATCTGTAAAAGCAGCAAAGATTCCTGTGGCACCTTATAGACTAACAGACGTCTTGGAGCATGAGCTTTTGGGGGTGAATACCCACTTCGTCGGATGCATGATCTCCGAAAGCTCATGCTCCAATATATCTGTTAGTCTTTAAGGTGCCACAGGATTCTTTGTCGCTTTTTACGTAAAAGGAAAGAAATACAGATGAGAGCAAGAATTGGTTAAATGGAATCAGTTACAGACAGTGACGGCAAAGTTCTTGGTTCAGGTTTATAGCAGTGATGGGATGTACTGCTGGCTTAAGTCAAGTCTCTGGAACATCCCCCGCTGGGATGGGTCATTCAGTCCATTGTTCAGAGCTTCAGTTTGTAGCAAAGTCCCTCCAGAGGTAAGAAGCAGGATTGAAGACAAGATGGAGATGAGGCATCAGCCTTATATAGGCTCTTCCAGGTGTAAGAACCTCTTTGTTCTTACTGTGGAAAGTTACAGCAAAATGGAGTCTGCAGTCACATGGGCCAGTTTCTGCACATCGTGCTGAGTCACAAGGCGGATCTGCCTCCTCTCAGTGGGTCAGTTATATAGCTCAGGGGTTCTCAGACTTATGTACTGGTGACCCCTTTCACACAGCTAGTGACGCCCCCTTATACATTAAAAACACGTTTTTATATATTTAACACCATTATAAATGCTGAAGGCAAAGCGGGGTTTGGGGTGGAGGCTGACAGGTTATGACCCCCCATGTAATAGCCTCGCAACCCCCTGAGGCGTCCTGACCCCCAGTTTGAGAACCCCTGGTATAGCTGATGGTCCTTAATGGGCCATCAAGCAGGCTAGGCAGAGCTAACACCAACCTGTCTGGGGTGTCCCCCCAATGCACAGCAGAAGTTTGAAATATAGACAGGATAGAGCCAATGCTCATAACTTCGACTACGCTGATCCCCGGTGTTCCCGCAGGTCTGCGCTGTGAGGAGTGTGCCCCTGGTTACTACGGGAACCCCTCACGGGCCGGCGGGCACTGCCAGCCCTGCCAATGCAACGGCAACATTGACCTGCTGGATGCGGAGGCGTGTGAGCGACACTCGGGGCGCTGCCTGCGCTGCCTGCACCACACAGAGGGGGCACACTGTCAGCACTGCCAGGCCAGCTACTACGGCGATGCCACCCGCCACAGCTGCCGGCGTGAGTACGGGCCGCGCTTGGGCACTGCGGGCGCTGGCATAGGGGAGGGACCCGCCCAGCCTCCCCTGCTCAGCCCTGCCAGTCTCCTGGGCCAGGCTCGTTACCCTCGCATCTGAGCACCCCCAGGACCGGGTGCACAGACCCCCCTGTCCCCAAGTACACAGACCACCCCGCCCCCCTGGGACCGGGCGCACAGACCCTCCCCCCCACCACTC
>NC_133785.1:40662880-40669956 GCF_003597395.2 Chelonoidis abingdonii | reverse complement strand
AGACCCCCCCCCACCCCCCTGGGACCGGGCACACAGACCCGCCGTTCACCCCCAGGGACCAGATGCTCAGTCCTCCTGATGGGTACTGGTGCCAGTGCCGTGCAGCCAGGTCCTATTCCATCCCATGCCCTTAACCAGGGTCTCAGCTAGGCCCCCCTTTCCTGCTGATGCCCCTGATGTCTGGGTTCCCAGGCTGCTCCTGTAATGTCCTGGGCACAGAGCGCAGCGAGTGCAGTGCGCAGGATGACTGCCAATGTGATCGGCGCAGCGGACAGTGTCAGTGCTTGCCCAGCGTCCAGGGGCAGAGCTGTGACCGCTGCATCCCCAATTTCTGGAACCTGGCCAGTGGGAAGGGCTGTGAGCCCTGCGCCTGCCACCCCCAGCACTCACTGGGGCCCGCCTGCAACCAGGTGAGAGCCAGTAGGGGGAGGGGTACTGGGCTGGGGAGGGGATGGAGGCAGGTCAGGGGAGTATCATGGCCCCCAGGAGCAGGGCTACGGCCCCAGGTTTTACTCCTGGGGGAAATCTTGCCACTGTGCATGCACAGAATTTATGATTCCCGCAGATTTCTTTGCTTCCCCGCAGAAAAATGACTTTCTGATGGGGAAGCGAAGGGAAGCCACAAGAGCAGTGATGTGACCCTCCCCAGCAGTATGTTCTGGGTGCCAGCAGAGAGGTAAATCACCATGGGGTGGGGGTCAGACTGGGGAAGACCCTGGTGGTGGCTCCTGCCCTACACTGGGCTCAGATGCTGGTCCCGGCTGGGCTGGTGAGGTTGGGACTTCCTGTTCCCTGCATGGCATCCGGGGCTGTGTCAGACCCATCCCGAGATTTCTCCCGTGGCTGCAGGAAGCTTTGCCAACTGCTACCCACTTCCTGCACCCATCACTTCTCAGCTGCAGGGGGAGGGATCCCTTTACAGGGGGATAGCTCAGTGGTTTGAGCATTGGCCTGCTAACCCCAGGGCTGTGAGTTCAGCCCTTGAGGGGGCCACCTAGGGATCTGGGGCAAAATCAGTCCTTGGTCCTGCTAGCGAAGGCAGGGTGCTGGACTCAGTGACCTTTCAGGGTCCCTTCCAGTTCTAAGAGACAGGATATCTGTCTATAAGGTGGGTGCATAACTGGCTGGATAACCGTACTCAGAGAGTGGTTATTAATGGCTCCCAATCCTGCTGGAAAGGGTATAACAAGTGGGGTTCCGCCAGGGTCTGTTTGGGACTGGCTCTGTTCAATATCGTTCATCAACATGGACTTAGATGTTGGCATAGAAAGTAGCTTATTTCAGTTTGCAGACGATACCAAACTGGGAGGACTGCAACTGCTTTGGAGGACAGGGGTCAAAATCAAAATGATCTGGAGACAAATTGGAGAAATGGTCTGAGGTAAACCGGATTGAAGTTCAATAAAGACAAATGCAAAAGTGCTCCACTTAGGAAGGAACAATCAGTTTCACACATACAGAATGGGAAGAGACTGTCTAGAAGGAGTATGGGAGAAAGAGATCTAGGGGTCATAGTGGACCACAAGCTAAATATGAGTCAACAGTGTGATACTGTTGCAAAAAAAAGCAAACGTGATTCTGGGATGCATTAACAGGTGTTGTTGTGAAACAAGACACGAGAAGTCATTCTTCCGCTCTACTCTGCGCTGGTTAGGCCTCAACTGGAGTATTGTGTCCAGTTCTGGCACCGGCATTTCAAGAAAGATGTGGAGAATTGGAGAGGGTCCAGAGAAGAGCAACAAGAATGATTAAAGGTCTTGAGAACATGACCTATGAAGGAAGGCTGAAAGAATTGGTTTATTTAGTTTGGAAAAAGAGAAGACTGAGAGGGGACATGATAGCAGTTTTCAGGTATCTAAAAGGGTGTCATCAGGAGGAGGGAGAAAACTTGTTCACCTTAGCCTCTAATGATAGAACAAGAAGCAATGGGCTTAAACTGCAGCAAGGGCGATTTAGGGTTGGACATTAGGAAAAAGTTCCTAACTGTCAGGGTGGTTGGACACTGGAATAAATTGCCTAGGGAGGTTGTGGAATCTCCATCTCTGGAGATATTTAAGAGCAGCTTAGATAAATGTCTGTCAGGGATGGTCTAGGCAGTATTTGGTCCTGCCATGAGGGCAGGGGACTGGACTCAATGACCTCTCCAGGTCCCTTCCAGTCCTAGAGTCTATGAGTCTATGAATCTATGAATCTCCATTTATTTATTTAGCTGCTCCGCCATCTACCCAACCCCCCTGCTGAGCCTCACTCCCCACACACACCCAGAACCCCCCCGATGAGCTACACTCCCACTGCACCCAGACCACCCCAACGAGCTACCCACTCCTGGATCCCCACCCCATTGAGCCCCACTCCCCCTGCCAAGCTTTATCCCCCCCACAGCCAGATCCCTGCTGAACCCCAACCACCTTCATCTGGACCCCCCTGCAAAGTCCCATCACCATTGCGCCCAGAACCCTCCAACAACCCCCTCTGCATCCAGATCCCCCCCAACCCACCCCTGGATCCCCCCACACCTCCCACACTAAGCCCCCCCAACGCTAAGGTCCTGCCTGGCTGAGCCTGCCTGCCCACACCGGTGCACCTGGCATGGAGGGGGCAGGGCCCTGGGGTGTTTCTGGGGCAGGCCTGGTCCCTGTGCTGTGTCAGGCTTGGGTGCAGCCTCACCACTGAGTCCATGTCCCAGGGGAAACTGCACTATGATCTCCCACCCCGTGCAGCCAGGGGCCTGTGCGCCCCAATGCCAGGCTGGAGCAGCCACGTTCTAATTACTTGACACAGAATGTCCTCCGGAGTCAGCAGCTTTGGGACTGGCTCTGGGGGCCCCCTGCCGTGGACCAGACCCCCAGGGATCCCCCTCTCCCAATGCCCCTTGCCCAGCGCCTGCAGCGACTGACCCAGCGCTGTCCCCTGGCACGGCACAGGGAGTCCTTAGGGCAGCCCAGAGAAGTGAAGTTTGCAGCATCGGCCGTCCTGCTCAGCCAGCACCCAGCCCCTTGGTGCAGGCTCTGTCTGTCTGTCCTCCTTTGGCAGAGCCCTGGCTCCTGCCAGCCCCCAGCTCTTCCTCCTGCCCCCCAGTGCTTTGATCTCAGCTGGGGACTGTTCAGCCCCCCGTTGCATGCTCGGTGCCAGCATCCTGGCGAATGGAGTCGCCAGTGTCTTCTCAAGTGCCCCACTGAGATGGGGAGCAAGGCCCAGACAGCCATGTCGCTTCCCCTACCCTGAGAGCAACCAGCCCTTCCCCACCCACTGGAGAGCCAGGCAGCGTCGCAGGGAAACCGAGGCACGGACAGGCTTCATAAAAACCTGACCAGATATTCCCACATTGTCACAGGGTTTGGGGCAGCCGGGCCTGGGGCAGGGGGACAGGGCTTGGAATGGGTGAGAGGCTGGTATGATGATGAGACCTTGGCACCCAGAGGAGGAGGCGAGGTAGTGGGACCCCTAGCTGAGAGGCCCATCTCTCCGCCCCCCCCCGGCTGAGTTGCCCCTGCCCCTCCCCGTACAGGCCTGCCCCCAGGGTGGGGAGGGGCTCACATGCACTGACCATAGACAGTGTCTGTCTTCAGTTCACAGGGCAGTGCCCGTGCCGACCAGGCTTTGGGGGCCGCACCTGCACTGACTGCCAGGAGAACCACTGGGGCGAGCCCAGCCTGCAGTGCCGAGGTTAGTGTGTGGGCGGGGGCAGGGCTGGCTGGGGGTACCCTGCTGGCAGAGTGCACGAGGCACTGGGGAGGGTGCCAGGCTCAGGGCACACAGCTGACGTGTCTCTGCTTTCCACAGCCTGTGACTGTGACCCCCGTGGGGTCACGAATTCCCAGTGCCACCGCGCCACCGGGCACTGCTCCTGCCGCCAGGGGGTGTCGGGCATCCGCTGCGACCAGTGCGCCCGCGGCTTCTCTGGTGCCTTCCCCGACTGCCAGCCCTGCCACCAGTGCTTCGGGGACTGGGACCGTGTGGTGCAGGACCTGGCTGCCCGCACCCGGGGCCTGGCTCTGCGCGCCAAACACATCCAGCAGACGGGCGTTGCAGGCGCCTTCGAGAGGCACTTCCGCCTGCTGGAAGAGAAGCTGGGCACGGCCCGGGCCATCGTGGACGCCCGCAACGCCACCATGGCAGCTGTGACCCAGCTGCTGCGCACCGTGGAGGAGCTGCGGTGAGCAGGGGCTGCAGAGACACCTCGCCCAGTGCTTGGGCACTCCCTGGGCACGGGTCATGGGGGTGGAGCTGAGCCCACATCAGGCAGAGATCAGTGTCCCACAGGCAGGGTGGGGAAGGCAGGAGTGAGGCTGGTGCTGTGCCCCAGGGCCTCACCCTGCCCTGCCCACAGGCAGCACATCGGCGAAGCCACAGAGACACTGACCCAGCTGGAGGGCGAGCTCACTGCAGCACAGGATGAGAACTACAACGCCAAGCGTGCCCTGGGCACCCTGGACCGTGGCACCCGTGGCCTCAACCTCACCCTGCATGACCTGGCACACCAGCTCCACCTGCTCAAGAACTCCAACTTCCTGGGTGAGCTGCGCCCTGGCGGGGGCTCTGGGGCTGGCACCACGGGGGCAGGAGTTTCCCTGCGGGTGGCACTGAGAAGCCCCAGGGGCAGGGGCTTTGCGGGGGTGGCACCGGGGGCCCCAGTGGTGAGGGCTTTGAGGAGGCAGGAGTCTCACTGGGGAACTCTGGGGGAGCTGGCATTGAGGGGCTTGGGGGGCTCGAGCAGAGGGCCCCCAGGACGGAGGCTGTAGGGGGCTGGTACTGGGCAATTCTGGGGGAGCTGGAGCAGGGGGCCCCTAGGACAGAGGCTGTGGGGGCTGGTACTGGGTGGTTCTGGGGGGGCTGGAGCAGGGGGCCCCCGGGACGGAGGCTGTGGGGGGCTGGTACTGGGTGGTTCTGGGGGGGCTGGGGGCTGGAGCAGGGGGCCCCCAGGAGGCTCCCTTGCCGTGGGCTGGTGTCTCTCACTGCCCATCTGCTTCCTCCCCAGGTGCCTACGACAGCATCCGCCAGTCCCACGCCCAGTCACGGGCGGCTGAGCACGATGCCAATGCCTCCAGTCTGGCGGTGCCCAGCTCTGTGAGCGACTCAGCTGCCACCCGGCGCCGCTTCAGAGCAGCTGATGGCACGGAGGAGAGACGACTTCAACCGGCAGAGTGCAGCCAACCGGCGGCGCTGAGCGGAGCTGGCCACCAGGGCACGAGACACTGCAGCTGCGTCGGGAGGTCAACGAGAAGGTGGGGGTGGGGGGATAGTGGGCAGGGCTGGGGGGAAGTGAGCGGCTGGGGGGGAAGTGGGGAGCAGGTGTGGGCAGGGGCTGGGGGGAAGTGGGGCAAGGGTGGGGGTATGGGCACGTGGTGGAGCGGGCAGGGGCTGGGGGGAAGTGCGGCGCGGTGTGGGATGGGCAGTGTGGGCGGCGGGCAGCGGGCTGAGGGTGGAAGTGGGGCGGCATGGGGGCATGGCAGTGTGGAGCGGGGCAGGGGCTGAGGGGGAAGTGGGGGTGGCGGGAGGGGCGGAGCCTGGGGGCTGAGGGGGAAGTGGGGCAGGCAGGGCAGCAGGGGCAGGGGGCAGCAAGCCCATGGCACAGCAGCTGCAGGCGGCTACCCCCAGCTCCCGGGGTGTCCTGCCCACAGTGCCCTGCTGCTCACAGGTGTGTGGTGCCCCCGGGGATGCCCCCTGCGCCAGCAGCCCCTGCGGAGGGGCCGGCTGCCGGGACGAGGACGGCAGGCGCCACTGCGGGGGCCTGAACTGCCAGGGGGCGGTGGCCATGGCCAGCAGCGCGCGAGAGCGGGCCCGGCACACCCAGGCCGAGCTGCATCAGGCCATGGGTGAGGTGGACGAGCTTTTCCACAAGGTACGCAATGTGGGCGGGGAAGGGAGTGGGCAGCAGGGGAACCTGGCATGGAGAGGGACCCCAGGGGCAGAGCTTGGGCTGCAACTCCCATCCGTGGGCAGGGGCTGTGGGTGACACATGGCTCCCCCATTCGTGGTCAGTGTGGGCACGTGGCTCCCCCATCCATGGGCAGTGCCTGTGGGCGGCACGTGGCTCCCCTGTCTCTGGGCAGTGTGGGTGCATGGCTGCCCCATCCCTGTGCAGTGTGGGCATGTGGCTTTCCCGTCCGTGGGCAGTGCCCGTGGGCAGCACATGGTTCCCCCATCCCTGTGCAATGTGGGCGTGTGGCTCCCCCATTCCTGGGCAGTGCCCGTGGGCAGCATGTGGCTCCATGTCTCTGGGCAGTGTGGGCGCATGGCTCCCCCGTCCCTGCGCAGTGCCTGTGGGCAGCATGTGGCTCCCCGTCCCTGGGCAGTGTGGGCGCATGGCTCCCCTGTACCTGGGCAGTGCCTATGGGCAGCACATGGCTCCCCGTCCCTGGGCAGTGTGGGCACATGGCTCCCCCATCCCTGCGCAGTGCCCATTGTCAGCACATGGCTCCCCTGTACCTGGGCAGTGCCCGTGGGCAGCATGTGGCTCCCCGTCCCTGGGCAGTGTGGGCACATGGCTCCCCTGTACCTGGGCAGTGCCCGTGGGCAGCATGTGGCTCCCCGTCTCTGGGCAGTGTGGGTGCATGGCTCCCCTGTACCTGGGCAGTGCCCGTGGGCAGCATGTGGCTCCCCGTCTCTGGGCAGTGTGGGTGCATGGCTCCCCCGTCCCTGGGCAGTGCCCATGGGCAGCACATGGCTCCCCTGTACCTGGGCAGTTTGGGCACATGGCTGGCTGCCCCGTCCCTGTGCAGTGTGGGCACCTGGCTCTCACCTCTCTGGGCAGGTGGCCGAGGCCAAGGGGAAGGCTGACTCAGCCCGGCTGAAGGCACAGGCGGCGCTGGACAAGGCCAACGAGACCAGGGCGCGTGTGGAGCGCTCCAACATGGCTCTGCGCGAGCTCATCCACCAGATCAAGAGCTTCCTGAGCCGTGAGTGCCTGGCCCCACCCACCCACCAGGGAGCCCCTCCCCTGCGCCAGCTGTCACAGGGTCCCCGGGCGATGCTCTGGAACTGCTCCCCACTAAGCCAGCCAGGACTTTGGGGAGCCTCCTCTCCCTTGGAGCAGACTTGTTCAGGGCAAGAAGCTCACATGTCTTCACCTCCTG
>NC_133785.1:40653564-40656272 GCF_003597395.2 Chelonoidis abingdonii | reverse complement strand
AGCACAGTCTGGCAGGGTGTCGGGGTGGGGCAGGGCAGGCACTGTTTGGGGGATGGGGTGGGCACTGTGGGGGGACAGGGGGGGTGGTGCTGACCCGCTCCCTGCTCTGCAGAGGAGGGCGCCGACCCCGACAGCATTGAGGTGGTGGCCGGGCGGGTGCTGGCGCTCTCCATCCCGGCCTCGCCCGACCAGATCCGCCACCTGGCCGAGGAGATCAAGGAGCGCGTCCGCAGCCTGGCCAATGTGGATGCCATCCTGGAGGAGACAGCAGGCAATGTGCGCCGGGTGGAGCAGCTGCTGCAGGACGCCCGCAGGGCCAGGTGAGACCACGGGGCGGGGTGCCAGGCACACCGGCTCTGAGGCTATCCACTTCCTGCACAGCCCCCCGGGCCTGCCGCGATGCTGTGGGGAGCCCACTGTAACGGGCGGGGGGGGGGCTGGGCCCCGGCCCCAGGGAGGGGCGGCTGGGCGAGCGGTGGGGTGAGCCCAGGGCCCCACGTGTTGCTGTGTGCCTGAGTGCAGGTCGCGGGCAGAGAGCGTGAAGAATGGGGCTGAAGTGGGGAGGCGGGCCCTGGAGGATGCCAGGCGAGCCCAGAGCGCCGCTGAAAGCGCCATCCACAGCGCCAGCAACGACATCCGCCACACGGAGGGCACCCTGAGCACGGTGAGCCGGGGGGTCCTCAGCCAGGTACCCCCATCCCCACAGCAAGGGGCTGGGCAGCTCTGTCCTCCCCATGGGCTGGGAGGGAACTGAGCCTGTGCACTTCCCTTCCGTGGGCCGGGGTCACGTGGCCTCTCCACCTCTGAGCCCAAGCTGCCGAGCTGCAGCCCCTGGCAACCCCTGGGAGCTCTGCCCAGCCAGGCCACCGAGCGAGCCCCTGCTCGGAGTGTCCGCCTGTGCCACGCGGCCGGGGCCGGGTTCCAGTCCTGCCTCAGCGGGGAGCAGTGAAGGGGCAGCCTGGCCAGCCCATCTCGGCCTCCTTCCTCGTCTCTCCTGCGTCCGCCAGTATCATAAGCCTTTCTCCCAAATCTGGACCTTAGCGTCCAAAATCTGGGTGCTTAGCATGAACCCTTCAAGCTTACTTACCAGCTTGCTTTGATCTTGCTGCCACCATCAATAATTCAGGTTTTTGGCCCTCTATCTTTCCCACCAAGACTTTCGCTCTCGGGCTAACCTGGAGTATTTGATGCATCTGCTTTACATCAACAATACCAAAGGAAGCATGTCTCCCCTATTCCACACGCAGACAAACCCCCAAATACAAGGAAAACAGAGATGATCCTATCTCTTCGCCCTCACAACTCCCTGTGCTTGCCAGAGGCTTACCTTCCGTAGATCTAAACACAACAGAAGATTCCCCTCCTCTTTCGTCCTTAGCCTGCCCAGAGAAAAAACTCATAACAAGTCTTAAAAAGGAACAACTTTATATAAAAGCAAAGAAAAAAGACATAAGAATGTAATCTCTGCATCAAGTGACAATACAGAGGCTATTGCTTATAAGAAAATATGAATAAAACAGTCTGATGCAAAAAGATATCCCATTTGAAACAATTCCAGCAAGCTACCACAATGTAATACAACCAAAACAACATAGAAGCCTATATTGTTTTTCTACCTTACTTACAATTTGAAACAGAAGATTAGAGATAGAAAGAAACTTCCTCATAAGCTGCAGAGACAGAAAAAAGAACCTCAGGCCCTCCCCCCCATAATTCCCTCCCTGACTTTGAAAAATCCTCAGTTTCCTGGTCTGGCCTCTGGTCAGCGTTGTTTGTTCCTTGTAACCGTTACAGGTGTAAAGAAAATATTAACCTCCGTGTAGTATCTATTATCGTGTACGAGCCACGCCCCAGCCACCGCTCTGTGTCCTACCTCTCCTCTATTCCTGGCACGCTCCCCGCTGGTCGCTCGACGGCTGTCGGCCAGCTCTCCTTGCTCCGGCGTCAGCTGCCAGGCACTGGGCTCCTGAGACTTGTCTCGACCACTCTTGAGATTTGTTTCCCGAGTCCTGACCCTAACAGCTCCTGCCCCTGCAGGCCCAGGGCACTTGAACTCTTTCTGCGCCATGGATGGCAGCGATGGCCACCACCATGGTCCGGTGATACTCCGTCCTCCCAACTCCCCCTCTCGTCCTGGCCGGTGCCGCGGGGCGTGGTACAGACCCTCATACGATATGCAGCCAAGCCTCTCGACTGTTTGCTTAGGGGCACTGCAGGGTGTGGGCTCCATGTCGACCATTCTTCTCCGGCAATCCAGCTGCAGACAGCGATGTCAGTAGCGTCTCAGCTGCAGGGTGCATGGAGCAGGTGGGCGAGCTGGACAGCCACTGGGCAGCTCTTGAACGATGAGTACGGGCAATAACAGCTGGTGTCCACACGGCCAAGGATGTGAACTAACGCCGCGCACGCCCAGCCAGATGAGGTCAAGCAGGTGAGTGGGGGCAAAGGAGAGGAAAAGACCCCGCTGGGGGCCCAGACTAGGAGAGGCGGGCTCTCTGTTCCAGGGCTGGAGTGGCCAGGGTGGGACCCATGCTGGCTCTGTCGCAGGGTCTGTGCAGCCCACGGGGGGGAGAGGGAGAGAACTGGCCTGGCTCTGTCCAGGGTCTGTGCTGGCCCTGGGGGGGGAACCCATTGGCTCTTCATTAGAACATAAGAACGGCCGTACCGGGTCAGACAAAGGTCCATCCAGCCCAGTATCCTGGTCTACC